>NW_026705326.1:600000-809426 GCF_029867415.1 Vicia villosa
TGACTTTTCCTTTTGTAGCTTCTAACGTTCCTTTTGTTAGTCAGAGATTAGACGTTTCAGCCGTTCATCTTGTACTTTCTTCTGGACTCAGATTTTGTATATAACAACGTTTGAATATCAGAGTCAACAGCTTGGTGCAGAGCATCTTCTTGTCTTCTGACTTTGAAGAGTTTGAGCGTGATACCATCAGAACTTCAGAGCTTGTTCTTCTGACTTAATTCTTATGATGCTTTCAGTTAATGTTCTGATTCTGCTTGATCATCTTATGATGTCTTGCCAGAGCATGTTCTGATGAAGCCATCCAGAACTTCCAGAGTCAGTTGCTTCTGAGCGCTGATTTGTGCATACTCTTTATATATTTTCTGAAATGGAAAATGCAAAGGATTAGAGTACCACATTATCTTATACAAAATTCATATATAATGTTATCATCAAAACACAGAATATTGATCAGAACAAACCTTGTTCTAACAATTGGTTATTCTTGTAAACTTGTAATATTGTTTCCTAAGAGAAAGTAAAAGAATAGCAGTTATAACCAATTCTTTTGTTCTTCTTATTGTAGCGGGGAAAATCTGATATCGAAGCCATGGGATTGACTCGAATCAATATTTCAGTGAAAGTCGCCACCGCGCTTTATTGTTTCCAAAGGAAAAGGGAAAAGAACGAATAAAACCCAAAGTTTGTTTTTTTTTAAAACAAGAAAGAGAACTCAGGTTCGGGTGTTGATTATACAAGGGGAAGGTTTTAAGCACCCCTCATATCTGTGGTACTCCACAGGAACCTTTTGAAAATCTGTGTCGTGTGTGCTAAAAAGGGTTTGTTTTATTTTTAAAAATAAGCTCGGCAAGACGTGAAGCCTTGTGCCTACATACCTCCTCGGTGCAATGGAGAAGTCAGAGCTAATGTAGTTCCGCTTAAAGGGAAAAACGTTTTAAAAACGAATAAACACTTTATCGTCGTCGGAGAGAAATACTCAGCCATTGATCTTGAGCATGAGAACAAATGAGCTCTTTGCATCGCAAATGAAAGAAGGTCTCCAACTCGGATAAAATCAACGAGTATGCCACTAGCTCTCTCACGCGGAAAAGATCCCATTATATCAATCAATTTCAAAATCGTGGGGTATAACCACTCGTTTCGACAATTAACAGTGTCTAAACTTTGAAGAAAAAGCCACTAAGGGCAAAACATATTTTTGAAAATGTTTTAAAAAAGATTGCAAACATAAGAATATTTTGGAAAAAGGGAGAAGATTTTGAAAATTTAAGAATGGGAAGGAGATGAAGAGGCTATCCTATTGCGTAAAATAAAAGCTAAGGAAAGAAACGGTCTAACCAAAATAAGAAGCCAACACTTGACATTGTGAGTCAATTTAGATTTCCCATCCTTTGGAATATCAATACTAAACCAACATATTACCACTTGGGGATCCAGATGAACATATTATCTTAGCACCACTTCGCATTAAGCACATTAAAATTCTGACGAAAATCGGGCAGAGTAACGGCTGTTTTCGGGTAAAATCCTTATCTCAATGCCTTGGAATTAACCATCAAGGGCTTTCAACGAAATACCTGCACATACAAACAGACAACTATCCAATGCCAGACAGACAGAACAATCACAAAGTAATAACAGAATGAGGGTCCAGACGCACTAAGTCCATAAGTCCGAATCTCCAAAATGCTCGGGATAGTAACCAATAGTCCAAGAGAGAACCTTAAGTGTTTTTTTTAGATTTTTGTTGTTTATTAGTGTTTTAGCATAAAAATAAAGTATGGTCCAAGTGGATAAAGAGAAAATGGCGGAAACATAAACATATGTCCAAATGGACAAAGAGAAGATAGCAGAATATAAACGTCCAAATGGAAAGGAAAAATAGCGGAATGTAAATATGATGAAATGATAAAATAAAGCGATAAAGCAAGAAATATAAAGAGCGGTATAATAAATTGCGGAAATTTAAGTCAACTGTTAGATGATAAAGATAACCATCTTGAAACTTGTCAAGTATGTTATCAAAGTTAGTAGTAAAGATCGATGGTGAGTGAAGGATGTTCTCGGATTTAAATTCAATGGACATTTATCAGAAGCTTGATAAAATCATAGCGACTACACGATAAACCTCCATAAGTCATAAATCAACCGCATACAATTCTCTTCCATATTTGATCTTTTTTATTCGGGACACGAAATATTGCGCTATGTTAAGCAGATCGCCAAGTGATTTATGTAGAAATCACCCTACAACGAGGCCGGTCAAAACTTTATGTGCTAATGCATGCGAGAGAAATGATATGTAGATCATTCTCCGAAAGCAATACCGCACGAAAAGAAAATAGGTAACGATCTAGTCTTTACTAAGAATCCATAAGAATTCTCAAAGTATTAAGACTTTCATCGATCAAAAGAAAAAAGGAGAAGAAGAATGAAAATCATAAAAGATAATCAACTCACACTATCATTAATATCATTCATCAAATATTATGGATTTGGTTATTTCAAACCTATCAACATCCTAGATCCAATGATATTAATGAAATGGAGGAAGAAGAATAAATGCATAAAAGATAATAAACTCACACTATCATTAATATCATTCATCTAATATTATGGATTTGGTTATTTCAAACCTATCAACATCCTAGATCCAATGATATTAATGAATTGGAGGAAGAAGGAAGCCAAAACAAGCATAAAAAAGGCAAAAAACCACATTCTGCCAGCAGGAAATCGATTTCATGCAGGGGGAAATCGATTTCCATAGTGCAGTTTTCAAAAAAAACAGGTTATGTACAGCATGAAATTGATTTCAGCCTTAAGGAAATCGATTTCATCAGTGCAAATTTCAGCAAAAACATCATTTAAAGGCATGAAACTTGATTTGAACAAATATACAAACACCTTATGATCATATATACATTGGAGCACGAATTTTCCATCAAACCACCATCAAATAGCACCAATATAGCATCAAAGATGCATTGAACACAAGCAACAAAGATCTACATCTTAGAATTTAGGAATTTACCAATTCTTGAATGAAGTGTTGAAGTAGCTTCAAGAACAAGCACAAAGTGTGTAGATCTTTCACAATTGGAGATGAACAAGCAAAGAAAAGAGTGAAATGTAGGAGGCTTAGTTCAAAACTAGCAAGATTCAATGTGAATCTCACTAATTCTATGGAAAATGAACTTTGGGTGAGGGTTTTGGAAAGGGTGAGAAATGAATTTGCAAGCAATATTTTGGCTCTCCAAGCTTGTGAAATGAGAGAGTAGAGGTCTCTATTTATAGAATTGGAGCAAGAGTAGTGGTAGTTTGGTCTTTTTGCATTTGGTAATTAGCTTATGTTTAATTGGTGTTTAAATGGTATTTAAATGGTAAAATGAGGTTTAAGTGGGTTTAATGAAGGAGTTAATTTTGATGAGGTGGAAAATTGGTAAAATGATCAAATAAAAAAGGTGCCAAAATGATGTCAAGCTTTCCTCCTTATATTTTTTTGAATTTCGCCTTAAGGAAATCGATTTCCTCAGGAGTGAAATCGATTTCACTCTGTTCCAGAAGAGAATTTGGCGCAAAATACACTAGGGAAATCGATTTACCCAGGAGGGAAATCGATTTCATGATGTCCAGAATGTGATTTTGTTGAAGATTGCTGCAGGGAAATCGATTTACCCAGTAGGGAAATCGATTTCATCAGTCCAAAATGTGAAAAATGCCTTGTTTATTGCATGTCTTGGCTTGGTACCTACAAAACAAAAGCCTACAAAGAAACAAAGCAATATTTTTGGTATTTGGGTTAGTACAGTATGCATAAAGATAACCAATCATTGGTGCTTGATGGTCCCTCTTATTGATGAGGTGAGTGCAACACCACAAACAAAACTTCCAAGTGAAGATCTTGATTAATGATTGGGATATGAATGATATAGGATCTTAGGGTCAAAAATTGGGGTATGACAGATGCCCCTATTTAAGTTTCTTCAATTTGGAGATACGATGATTGGAAATCTTTGTTTTGACGAAATCGAAGAGACTTAAATATATAAAGCACAATTTTTGAACCTAAGATGCTATGCAATGAATGCATATGATGAGGATAAAACACGACAACACTGGGGAGGAAAAGGACTCCACTGGGGAAACAAATGTCTTGTTGGCATAATTCCACTGGGGAAGGCAAGACTTTGATGGAGAAACGAAACTTTGGTGGGAAAAGAAACTTCTCTGGGGACAACATTTCAATCCAGAGAGGTTAAAGCATCACCTTTCACTGGAGGTGAGAAAATGGGGTATCCTCTTTCACTGGGGATGAGAAAGTACGCGTCCTGAATCAGAATGCCAATCTTCTATTAACAGAAAACACACCATCGTACCACTGATGATATGAAGAGATGTACCGCCGTACCACTGACGATGAAAGATATGTACCGCCGTACCACTGACGATAACACATATCAACGTTCCATTGAAGGCATGAAGAGATATACCACCGTACCACTGATGATATAAAAAGAGATAATTCATCGACGTACCACTGACGATGAAAGAGATGTACCGTCGTACCACTGACGATAACACATACCAACGTTCCACCGAAGGCATGAAGAGATATACCACCGTACCACTGATGATATAAAGAGAGATAATTCATCGACGTACCACTGACGATGAAAGAGATGTATCGTCGTACCACTGACGATAACACATACCAACGTTCCACTGAAGGTATGAAGAGATATACCACCGTACCACTGATGATATAAAAAGAGATAATTCATCGACGTACCACTGACGACGAAAGAGATGTACCGCCGTACCACTGACGATAACACATACCAACGCTCCACTGAAGGCATGAAGAGATATACCACCGTACCACTGATGATATAAAAAGAGATAATTCATCGACGTACCACTAACGATGAAAGAGATGTACCGTCGTACCACTGACGATAACACATACCAACGTTCCACTGAAGGCATGAAGAGATATACCACCGTACCACTGATGATATAAAAAGAGATAATTCATCGACGTACCACTGACGATGAAAGAGATGTATCGCCGTACCACTGACGATAACACATACCAACGTTCCAGTGAAGGTATGAAGATATATACCACCGTACCACTGATGATATAAAAAGAGATAATTCATCGACGTACCACTGACGATGAAAGAGATGTACCGTCGTACCACTGACGATAACACATACCAACGTTCCACTGAAGGTATGAAGAGATATACCACCGTACCACTGATGATACAAAAAGAGATAATTCATCGACGTACCACTGACGATGAAAGAGATGTATCGTCGTACCACTGACGATAACACATACCAACTTTCCACTGAAGTATAAAGAGATGCCCCTTTGTACCAATGACGGTGAAGAGCAATCAATAATACTTTTTTCAAAGATTTGAGGATGCAAACACAAATGCATAATCTCAACATTCATCATCCAGCGACCAAAATTCAATCCATGACCAAATGGAAAGAAGCTGCCAAAAAGACTGGACCAAGTGAGGGAGAAACTCACTGTTCTTCTGTTCGTAGACATCTGAACAGAATAACTGAAACATATTATCCACCTAGAAACAAATTCAGTGGGGATTTTCAAGGAAAGTGAGCTTTTTCTGCTTAAGACACTCTAAATGAAAGAGCAATCTGTTTGACAGTAAACTTCATGATAGCAAATGTGAATGTATGATTGTTTTTTATGCATGTTAATGATGCATATGCTGCCAAAACTTAACACAAGAATTAACTCAAGAGATGGAGTACAAAAATAACAATCAAGCATGTCTCGAGCTGAATCACTAGAGCAGAAACTGCTATAACAATCTTTTGATGGCTTCAGAATAAATGCTACCCAATACTAGGGAACATTGGAGCTGAGAGAACAAAACAGTTGAGTTCTACACCATATTCGAACCAGGCCAAAGGTGTATTGAGTGGAACACATTCTTCTTCTTTTGTATATGAATATATCAACATATCCATTCCTTGTAATGCACTCATGAATCAAAGTAAAACTTCCTTTTATATATTTCAAAAAAGATTTTGTTGAAATCAATTTTCTTTTTGTTTCAAAAAATTACTATCAACAATAAATGACATTTTGAGAGATATGAAAGAAATAAGATTGCCAATAAAAGGTAAAGGCTCAAACTTTTTTAATAGAATGGTAGCCTGCGAAAGGCAAGACCCCATGGATTATTACAAAGTTTGGAAAGTGGTAATTTTGTGGGAAAGGTACATTGAAATGTAATGACCCCGTCCTTTCTCTCAACTTTGAATTCCTAAGCAAAGGCTTCCGTTGAAATGTGTTGAACTTCTTTATGATAAACAGATGACTGTTGATGATCAAGTCTTGTCTGATGTAGTTACTTGCCATGAATTCCTAACTTTTGCCTGGACCGCCCTTTCGGGTTTTCAGTCCACCGGGTATTTTATTCTGTTTATGTCTCTAATTTTTGCATGGACCGCCCTTTCGGGTTTTCAATCCACCGAGACGCTCTTTTTTGCCTAAGCCGCCCTTTCGGGTTTTCAACTTAGAGAGCTGTTCTTTTATTATTTTTAGGCGAAGTATTTCTTGACTACATCAGCATTCACGGGACGTGGGAGCTCTTCTCCATCCATAGTTGCAAGAATTAATGCACCGCCAGAGAAGGCTTTCTTAACAACATATAGTCCTTCAAAATTAGGAGTCCACTTGCCCCTTGAATCAGAGGTGAAAGACAAGATCCTTTTGAGCACGAGGTCGCCTTCTCTGAATACACGAGGTCGAACCTTCTTATCAAAAGCTTTCTTCATTCTTTTCTGGTACAACTGATCATGGCATAAAGCCGTCATTCTCTTTTCTTCTATCAAATTCAACTGATCAAACCTGCTCTGACACCACTCAGCCTCAGATAACTTGGTTTCCATTAAAACTCTCAGTGATGGAATCTCAACCTCAATGGGGAGCACTGCTTCCATACCGTAAACCAAAGAAAAGGGGGTTGCCCCGGTTGAAGTACGAACAGATGAACGGTACCCATGCAAAGCAAATGGGAGCATCTCATGCCAGTCCTTGTACGTAATAACCATCTTTTGCACAATCTTCTTAATATTCTTATTTGCTGCTTCAACAGCTCCATTCATCTTTGGCCTATAAGGCGAAGAGTTGTGGTGTTCAATTTTGAAATTTTCACACAGCTCTCTCATCATGCTATTATTCAGATTCGAGCTATTATCAGTGATGATCTTGCTCGGTACCCCATATCTGCAGATGATGTTGTTCTTGATAAATCTGACCACAACTTGCTTTGTCACATTAGCATATGAAGCAGCTTCTACCCACTTGGTAAAATAATCAATTGCTACCAGGATGAATCAATGTCCGTTCGAAGCCTTGGGTTCAATCATGCCAATCATATCAATACCCCACATAGAGAAAGGCCATGGAGAGGAAATAACATTGAGAAGTGTCGGAGGCACATGAATCTTGTCAACATACACTTGCCATTTGTGACACTTCTTTACAAACTTGTAGCAATCAGATTCCATTGTCAGCCAATAGTAACCTGCTCTAAGCATCTTTTTAGCCATCGAATGTCCATTGGAATGAGTACCAAAAGAACCTTCATGGATTTCATGCATCAACATGTCTGCTTCGTGTCTATCCACGCATCTGAGCAAAACCATGTCATAATTCCTTTTATACAAAACATCAGCATTGATGAAGAAACTACCAGCCAGTCTCCTCAAAGTTTTCTTATCTTTATTTGATGCCCCAAGTGGGTATTCTTGAGTCTGAAGGAAATGCTTAATATCGAAATACCGAGGCTTTTCATCTGTTGATTCCTCAACTGCAAATACATGAGCAGGTCTATCAAGACGCCTGATTGTAATCTGAGGTTCCTCATTATGAAAGTTCACTTTTGTACATGGAGGACAATGTGGCTAATGCATCAGCCATCTGATTCTCATCTCGAGGGATGTGGTGGAATTCAACTTTGTTAAAGAACGTCAACAGCCTTCTGGCGTAATCTTTGTAAGGGATCAAGCCAGGATGACGAGTTTCCCATTCTCCTTTAATCTGATTAATCACAAGCGCAGAATCTCCATAAACATCAAGAATCTTAATTCTCAGATTAATGGCCTCTTCAAGTCCCATGATGCAAGCTTCATACTTAGCAATATTATTTGTGCAATCAAAACATATCCTTGCAGTAAAAGGTACATGTGACCCATGTGGAGTGACAATAATGGCGCCAATTCCATGGCCATGAACGTTAGAAGCTCCATCAAAAATTAAACCCCACTTGGATTCAGGATCTGGTCCTTCTTCCGGCAATGGTTCATCCCAATCTTGAGATCTCAAATACATTATATCTTCATCTGGGAAGTCCATTCTGATAGATTGACGATCATCAATTGGTTGGTGAGCGAGGTACTCTGCCAACACACTTCCTTTCACAGCTTTCTGAGCTCGATATTCAATATCGTATTCTGATAACAACATTTGCCAGCGAGCGATCCTTCCAGTTAATGCAGGTTTCTCAAATACATACTTAATTGGATCCATTTTGGAAATCAATAGGGTGGTGCGGTTCAACATATACTGTCTTAGTCGGCGAGCAGCCCACACCAAAGCACAACAAGTTTTCTCAAGCGGCGAGTATCTTGTTTCGCACTCGGTAAACTTTTTGCTAAGGTAGTATATTGCATACTCTTTTCGACCAAACTTGTCATGCTGACCCAACACACATCCCATTGAATTTTCAAGTACTGTGAGGTACATAATCAAAGGCCTTCCCTCAGCTGGAGGGAGCAAAATGGGAGGTTCAAGCAGATATTCTTTGATGTTGTCAAAAGCTTTCTGACAATCCTCATTCCACACACATCCTGATTTTTCTTTAACAACTTGAAGATTGGCTCACAGGTAGCAGTCATATTGGAAATGAACCTGGAGATATAATTCAAACGTCCGAGGAAACCTCTCACTTGTTTCTCAGTCTTTGGTACTGGCATTTCCTGAATTGCTTTAACTTTATCAGGATCTACTTCAATTCCTCTCTGACTGACAATGAAACCCAATAATTTTCCAGAACGGACACCAAAAGTACATTTGTTTGGATTTAAGCGGAGACGATACTTTCTCAAACGCTGAAACAACTTTAACAGATCCTCTATGTGCCCTTTCTCTGACTGGGATTTGGCAATCATGTCATCCACATAAACCTCAATTTCTTTGTGCATCATATCATGGAAAAGAGTGGTCATGGCCCTCTGATACGTCGCGCCAGCATTCTTCAACCCAAAAGGCATCACTTTGTAACAGAATGTCCCCCATAGCGTAATAAAGGTTGTCTTTTCCATGTCTTCAGGTGCCATCTTAATCTGATTATATCCTGAAAAAAACATCCATGAAGGAGAAAACCTCGAAATTTGCCGTACTATCTACCAACATATCAATGTGAGGTAGAGGAAAATCATCTTTCGGACTGGCTTTGTTCAAATCTCTATAATCAACACACATGCGAACTTTTCCGTCTTTCTTCGGAACAGGCACTATATTGGCAATCCATTAAGGATATACAGAAGTGACAAGGAAACCTGCGTCTATCTGCTTCAAGACCTCATTCTTAATCTTTTCCGCCATATCAGGATGACTTCTTCTCAGCTTTTGCTTGACAGGAGGACATTCAGGTTTCAACAGCAAACGATGCTCCACAATATCTGTGTCCAACCCAGGCATGTCTTGGTAGGACCACGCAAAAATGTCAACATACTCTTTAAGAAGCTCTACCATCCTCTTCTTAACATCTTGACCAAGCAGTGCCCCAATCTTGACTTCCTTTTTATCCTCTTCAGAACCCAAGTTGATGACTTCTAACGGCTCTTTATATGGTTGAATGGTGTCTTCCTCGTGCTCAAGCAGTCGGGAAATCTCATCAGGAATACATTCATCACTCTCTCCTTCCGCCTCATACACAGGACACTCGAAGTTGGGAGAGGGTGCAGGGTCATTACTTTCAACGGTTTTATTGATTAATCTGCACAAGTGATTATTATTTCAGAAAAAAGGAAAGATATATGCAAACATGTAATCGTGCAGATTATGGCAAATGAAAACAATTTTTAAGGTTTTTTTGTGTTACCACTTTCCAGAAAAAGCAAAAAGATAAAAAGCATGTATATGCAGAAACAAAATGACTTTTATTGATGATTTTAATGTTTAAAACAAGCAGAAAAAAGCCCCAACAACTTCACTTTCATCTTGGGCAGAATGAAAGGATTTTTGAAAAACATAAAAGCAAATTACTTTGAAGCATGAGTACACTCAGGAATGTCAATGGTGATCCAATTCTTAATCATCTTTCCATGGGTCACAAAGTTTGGAACTTTTGGCTCTGGTTCATCTTCAATGACAGCGTTCACTTCTGGAAGAGTCGGATGTAGAAACCCCGCACTATGGAACATTTCCTGATAAGGACGAAAAGCAGATTCAGGCTTCATCACAGACTTGTCTGAGGCAGAAAATCCCAGACCAGCTCTATTCTTGTTCTCTTGCAGACTCACCACTTGTCCCCAGACTCCTGAATGTCCATTCTGAACCACCAGCTGAGCATCTTTGAAGGAGGCAATGGAAGCTTCATCCTTTTTGAATTCATCATTAACAGACAGGGCTTGGAATGCAGTTCCAATGACCACTTCATCAGCTTTTATGGTACGGAAAGAAGAAAGATGACTAATCAGCAAAGCTTGTTCTCCATTCACAACAACCATCTTTCCATCTTTCACAAATTTCAACTTTTGGTGAAGAGTCAAAGTAACTGCCCCAGCCTCATGGATCCATGGGCGTCCCAATAAGCAACTGTATGCAGGGAAAATGTCCATCACTTGAAAAGTAATCTTGAAGACAAATGGTCCAATACCAATAGGCAAATCAACCTCTCCAACCACTGATTTCTTCGATCCATCAAAAGCCTTGACAATCACATTACTAAATCTCATTGGTGTGCCACCATAAGACAGCTTAGCAAGAGTGGATTTCGGCATGACATTCAGCGATGAACCAGTATCGATCAACACATTGGAGATCGAGTCCTCTTTGCAACTGACAGAGATGTGCAAAGCCAAATTATAATTTCTCCCTTCCTCAGGCAAATCTTCATCACTGAAGCTCAGATTGTTACATGCAGTGATAGTACTCACAACCCCATTAAACTGCTTTAAATGCAACTTGTGATCTACATAAGTGTTATCTATCTCGTCATCCAATAACTCCAAACCTATTAGTGTTTGAACATCATCTTGGAGGGCAGCACATCCCATAGGATCTTCACCACACAAAGGACAACCATCATGACTGAACTCTATCACTCCCTTTCTAACAAACCTCTCATGTATCTCCTTCAAAGATCCACGTAGAGCACAAATATTAGGCACACGACAGTGTCTCAAATTATGTTCAACCATATTGACAGCAGACGCTTCATGAGTTGGCAATGGATTGTTCTACACATTGGGAACAAGGCAAAGATCATGCACATTCTTTCTAAACAGTTCTTTCCCACGCAAGGCTTTCATCTCTTTCTGCAATTCTTCAAACTGATCTTGGAAACCATCCATTCTGTCATGAATTTCACTTGGAGTAGCATCATAAATGGGCTCTGGGACAAAAGGACCAGTATGAACAATAGGAGACGTGTTGACCATAACAGGAGTCAACGGACGAGTCATCTCAGGAACAGACAAATAACCTTCAGGCATGCCCCAGGGATATCCATTAGACATACGTTGCTGAGTAGCACCAACAGGAACAGCAGGAATTGTTGTAGCAGCAATTTCAGAAATCACAGTGGTCTGACCCTGAGCTTGGCCATTGGGAGGAGGAACTTGATTCTGATTCTGATTCTGATTCAGAGCAGCCATCAATGTCTCAACCAGAGAAGTGAGACGATCCACACCAGATCTCAAAGTAACAACCTCTTCACGTAGCTCACGATTCTCTTGTTCAAGACCTTCCATCTTCTTCTTGCAGTTAGCTCGAGTATTATACCGGTGAGACAGATTGATTCTGTATGAAGAACACTGAATAAGACCTCGGGAATACTCTCGGAAGCAAGACCAATAATGCGGAATGATGCATGAAATGCAATGCAAATGATTTTTATTATTGGTTTTCAAGGAACTTTAAGACATTGATTGTAAACATTAGCAAAAAACATAAAACATAACAACATTCTTCATTAATAATAGAAAAACTTACAAAAGGATTCAAAGATCCAAAATTACAAAACAAAGGAAAAGCTAAAAACTAGAAGGGAACACTTCTGACGAAGATCCAACTCCTCTCTGCAGCTTCCTACGGAGCTTCTCCAACTCGTCTTCATAAAAAGCCTTCAAATGAGCATTCTCGACCATCAGCTTATCAGCAACTTCCTTCCATGCAACTGAATCTTCTTGTTGTCTCTTCCGCTTTTCACCATGTTGTTGAAGTAACTCTTCCTGATGACGGATCTGATCATCCTTCTCCATCAACCAACCATCTTGGATATCAAGCATTTCATCCTTTTCTTTCAAATGTATCTTCAACTCTTTATTCTCCACTTCCAAAGCATAAAACTTCTTCTCCCAAGCATCTCTTTCCAATCTCATCTTAGCCACGAGCTCTAGGTGCTCTTCATTACTTTCAACAGGAATAGTGGAAGACAAAGGTGGAGTAATGAGTAGAGAAGGCTCCTCAAGCAAATAAGGCATCTGAAAAGTGTGAGCTCTAGCTTGAACCCAATCAGTGTAGTCTTTGAGAGCAACATATTGTTTCGTTCCCAAATGTCTCTTCCTATCAACATGGTGCCAAGCACGCACAAACCGATTTCTCATATCCGAATTTCCATCTTGATTAAGATAGAAGATTCCTGACACAAGGATATTAGCGGGTCGCTCCTTCATGGGATAGCAAAATTGACGCCTTGCAAGAATGGGGTTGTAGGTAATTCCTCCTTGTATACCAAGAAGAGGTACATTAGGGAATTCTCCACAACGATCAATAATCTCACAATGTCATAAGCAGGATTGTACCAATGGATATACCCATTAGTAAGAGGCATGATCTTCTGAGACCATGAAAGACCATCAGGATTGTTCAAGAAACTCTTAGTCTGAGGTAAGTGCGAAATAAACCACTTATAGAGCAAAGGAGTGCAACAGTTGATAAGTCCACCTTTCTTATCAGTCCTATAGTGAATGGAATGATAAGTATCCTCAAGCAAAGTAGGTACAGGATTCCCAATCATGAAGATCCGAATATCATTAACATCGACAAAATTGTCAATGTTGGGAAAGAGTATCAAACCATAGATGAGCAAGGCCAAAAATGTCTCAAAAGCAATCATACTTCCTTTACTAGCCAACATAGAAGCCTTTCCAATCAAGAACTTAGAATTCAACCCCCAGATTCCTCCTTTTTTGGTCATATTTGCTTTCACATCTGATATCTTCAACTGAAGGAGTTCTGCTATCTCATCAACCTGAGGCTCTTTCTCCAGACCACTAAACGGTATGTCATTCGTAACCGGCAAACCAATCCAATAAGAATACTCCTCCAAAGTGGGCATAAGTTGGTAATCCAGAAAGGTGAAACAATGATAAACCGGGTCATAAAACTGCACAAGAGTCTCAAGAATCCCCTTTTCCACTTTGGTCTTCAAGATAGAGATCAATTTCCCATAACGGTTTTTGAAGTTGTCAAGATTAGGAACCAAAGTTGCTAGCTCTTTCAATTCCTTTGCGCTTGAATTCCTGAAAGTGTACTTCTTGATGCTTCTCTTTTGATCCATGGTACCTGTGATGTTTACAAAAAATGTCTCTAAGTTCCTTGAAAACCATTTGTGAATGTCATTTTTATGAATGCATGAATGCATGGTTTATGCATCAATCACAACCAAGAGCACACAAGATCACATCAAATCACACAAAATCACACAATCCAGGTTCAAAGGTTCGACGTCACGAGCATGGAGCCATGGGTCTACCCATCCCACAAGGTGTGTTCTAAGGAATTTTGTACCTGCCAATCGGGTTCTACAAAGGTTCCCAGAGTTTTCAATCTTCTATCGGATATTACCGGCATGCACAATTGCTCATGGGCGCCAACAATATGCCTAAAAAGACCTCGTCTAAGCGTAGTATCGCATGACAACAAGCTCAAATTGGTACTTGATCTTGTTTCTGCACTACATCCTAAAAAGGCTTAGATTGGTTAAAAAGGTTCTAGGCCATTCAGCTTCTACGGACACTCACTATTGAAAGTAATAGCGTTATCACGATGGTTCGTAACAACCTCTACTACCTTCCATGAGGCCTCCACTGATTGGGGTTCCACCATATGACGCTCATGGTAAGGATTGCTCCTGACATGCGACTATTGGTCTTACCACCTCCTATCTCAAGTTACTCACCAAAGTCCGGGTTAGGACTTTATCTCATCACAGAGGAACCATCGAGCACCAAAAAGAAAAAAGAAAATAAACATACAAAGCACACAACAATATATACAGATAAAACACACAGATAAACAAAAATAGGCTTAACACACTTAAAACTGGATCCCCAGTGAAGTGGCCATTTTTCTGTAGCGGGGAAAATCTGATATCGAAGCCATGGGATTGACTCGAATCAATATTTCAGTGAAAGTCGCCACCGCGCTTTATTGTTTCCAAAGGAAAAGGGAAAAGAACGAATAAAACCCAAAGTTTGTTTTTTTTAAAACAAGAAAGAGAACTCAGGGGAAGGTTTTAAGCACCCCTCATATCTGTGGTACTCCACAGGAACCTTTTTGAAAATCTGTGTCGTGTGTGCTAAAAAGGGTTTGTTTTATTTTTAAAAATAAGCTCGGCAAGACGTGAAGCCTTGTGCCTACATACCTCCTCGGTGCAATGGAGAAGTCAGAGCTAATGTAGTTCCGCTTAAAGGGAAAAACGTTTTAAAAACGAATAAACACTTTATCGTCGTCGGAGAGAAATACTCAGCCATTGATCTTGAGCATGAGAACAAATGAGTTCTTTGAATCGCAAATGATGAAGGGCTCCAACTCGGATAAAATCAACGAGTATGCCACTAGCTCTCTCACGCGGAAAAGATCCCATTATATCAATCAATTTCAAAATCGTGGGGTATAACCACTCGTTTCGACAATTAACAGTGTCTAAACTTTGAAGAAAAAGCCACTAAGGGCAAAAGATATTTTTGAAAATGTTTTAAAAAAGATTGCAAACATAAGAATATTTTGGAAAAAGGGAGAAGATTTTGAAAATTTAAGAATGGGAAGGAGATGAAGAGGCTATCCTATTGCGTAAAATAAAAGCTAAGGAAAGAAACGGTCTAACCGAAATAAGAAGCCAACACTTGACATTGTGAGTCAAGGTAGATTTCCCATCCTTTGGAATATCAATACTAAACCAACATATTACCACTTGGGGATCCAGATAAACATATTATCTTAGCACCACTTCGCATTAAGCACATTAAAATTCTGACGAAAATCGGGCAGAGTAACAGCTGTTTTCGGGTAAAATCCTTATCTCAATGCCTTGGAATTAACCATCAAGGGCTTTCAAGGAAATACCTGCACATACAAACAGACAACAATCCAATGCCAGACAGACAGAACAATCACAGAGTAATAACAGAATGAGGGCCCAGACGCACTAAGTCCATAAGTCCGAATCTCCAAAATGCTCGGGATAGTAACCAATAGTCCAAGAGAGAACCTTAAGTGTTTTTTTAGATTTTTGTTGTTTATTAGTGTTTTAGCATAAAAATAAAGTATGGTCCAAGTGGACAAAGAGAAAATGGCGGAAACATAAACATATGTCCAAATGGACAAAGAGAAAATAGCAGAATATAAACGTCCAAATGGACAAAGGAAAAATAGCGGAATGTAAATATGATGAAATGATAAAATAAAGCGATAAAGCAAGAAATATAAAGAGCGGTATAATAAATTGCGGAAATTAAAGTCAACTGTTAGATGTTAAAGATAACCATCTTGAAACTTGTCAAGTATGTTATCAAAGTTAGTAGTAAAGATCAATGGTGAGTGAAGGATGTTCTCGGATTTAAATTCAATGGACATTTAACAGAAGCTTGATAAAATCATAGCGACTACATGATAAACCTCCATAAGTCATAAATCAACCGCATACAATTCTCTTCCATATTTGATCTTTTTTATTCGGGACACGAAATATTGCGCTATGTTAAGCAGATCGCCAAGTGATTTATGTAGAAATCACCCTACAACGAGGCCGGTCAAAACTTTATGTGCTAATGCATGCGAGAGAAATGATATGTAGATCATTCTCCGAAAGCAATACCGCACGAAAAGAAAATAGGTAACGATCTAGTCTTTACTAAGAATCCATAAGAATTCTCAAAGTATTAAGACTTTCATCGATCAAAAGAAAAAAAGGAGAAGAAGAATGAAAATCATAAAAGATAATCAACTCACACTATCATTAATATCATTCATCTAATATTATGGATTTGGTTATTTCAAACCTATCAACATCCTAGATCCAATGATATTAATGAAATGGAGGAAGAAGAATAAATGCATAAAAGATAATAAACTCACACTATCATTAATATCATTCATCTAATATTATGGATTTGGTTATTTCAAACCTATCAACATCCTAGATCCAATGATATTAATGAAGTGGAGGAAGAAGGAAGCCAAAACAAGCATAAAAAAGGCAAAAAAACCACATTCTGCCAGCAGGAAATCGATTTCATGCAGGGGGAAATCGATTTCCATAGTGCAGTTTTAAAAAAAAACAGGTTACGTACAGCATGAAATTGATTTCAGCCTTAAGGAAATCGATTTCATCAGTGCAAATTTCAGCAAAAACATCATTTAAAGGCATGAAATTTGATTTGAACAAATATACAAACACCTTATGATCATATATACATTGGAGCACGAATTTTCCATCAAACCACCATCAAATAGCACCAATATAGCATCAAAGATGCATTGAACACAAGCAACAAAGATCTACATCTTAGAATTTAGGAATTTACCAATTCTTGAATGAAGTGTTGAAGTAGCTTCAAGAACAAGCACAAAGTGTGTAGATCTTTCACAATTGGAGATGAACAAGCAAAGAAAAGAGTGAAATGTAGGAGGCTTAGTTCAAAACTAGCAAGATTCAATGTGAATCTCACTAATTCTATGGAAAATGAACTTTGGGTGAGGGTTTTGGAAAGGGTGAGAAATAAATTTGCAAGCAATATTTTGGCTCTCCAAGCTTGTGAAATGAGAGAGTAGAGGTCTCTATTTATAGAATTGGAGCAAGAGTAGTGGTAGTTTGGTCTTTTTGCATTTGGTAATTAGCTTATGTTTAATTGGTGTTTAAATGGTATTTAAATGGTAAAATGAGGTTTAAGTGGGTTTAATGAAGGAGTTAATTTTGATGAGGTGGAAAATTGGTAAAATGATCAAATAAAAAAGGTGTCAAAATGATGTCAAGCTTTCCTCCTTATATTTTTTTGAATTTCGCCTTAAGGAAATCGATTTCCTCAGGAGTGAAATCGATTTCACTCTGTTCCAGAAGAGAATTTGGCGCAAAATACACTAGGGAAATCGATTTACCCAGGAGGGAAATCGATTTCATGATGTCCAGAATGTGATTTTGTTGAAGATTGCTGCGGGGAAATCGATTTACCCAGTAAGGAAATCGATTTCATCAGTCCAAAATGTGAAAAATGCCTTGTTTATTGCATGTTTTGGCTTGGTACCTACAAAACAAAAGCCTACAAAGAAACAAAGCAATATTTTTGGTATTTGGGTTAGTACAGTATGCATACAAGATAAACAATCATTGGTGCTTGATGGTCCCTCTTATTGATGAGGTGAGTGCAACACCACAAACAAAACTTCCAAGTGAAGCTCTTGATTAATGATTGGGATATGAATGATATAGGATCTTAGGGTCAAAATTTGGGGTATGACACTTATCTTCCCTAATTCCCTATTATATTTTATTCTTGACATCGTCTAAAGAAATAATTCGATAGGGAAAATCCAGAGGGAAAAAATAGTACCGCTAGGATGAGGTTCTTAGACGATAAGGAACATTGACGCAAAGGTTGTCTCTGGACGAAACTCTGTGAAAGTAGGTTAGGTATGAAAAGGTGAGATTCTTAGATAAACAAGGACTATTTACTAGTAATAAGAATAAACATAAATAAATAAGTTAAACAAGTGTGAAGAGCTCATACCTCAAGAGAAACAAGCAATAGGAAGAAGGAATATTAATATAAAACAAAAAACACCTTTCACTCAAAAGAAAATAAACTTACATTGTGGAACTCGAAAATAAAAATTCTAATTTCACAACACATAGGTATTTTTCAAATTATTTTGGATTTGATTATTCTGAACTTAACGCCACCAAACAATTATCAGGACTCGTGTTTATCCAAAATTTTGATGAAAAAATAACATATTTACTTCAGGCATTTCCATACCTTGATCTAGTTAAAATTATTCTAAAGAAATTAAAATTTTCTTATTTTCAAGAAAAAATAACATTAGAGACATTACAAGATATAATAGAAAAATATTTTGAAGAACATGAATTGAAATGTCTAGTCAGTAATTTAAATGAATTCACTTCCACTTCACTTCATTTAGACTTTTTTGAAGGACATTTTTATGGAGATCATTCACAGGTATACTACAGAATGAGAAACCATAGAAAAATTCAACCAAGAATAACTATAAATTTTAGGAGGTTTAATCCAACAAATTCTGACGGTTCTATAAATTTTGATGAAGATGGATATGAAATAGACTAAATTCCCTGCACATAACTCTGATCACATGAATCTGATTACACACTACACTCTCACTTTACCTCACTCTACATTTACATCACTTTACATTCAAACCCTCTCCACTTATAAATGGTATCAGAGCTTGAGATCTGAGCCATAAATGGAATCTAATATAAATTACCTCAAAACTTGTTTAGATAAATAAGAAAAGAAATTAGAAATTTTAGAACAATTATTAAAAGAAAATATAAATTATAATAAATTTTTTTTAATGAACTTAAAGGAGCAGGACAACAATAAAACTCCAATTAATGGGTCAGAAGAGTTAAAAATATCTATAGATTCTTTAGCTGAAAATTCTCACAAATAAGTATTGAAAGAAAAACAAGGAGTACTAGAACCAAAAACTTCTTAAATTATAACACGGAAGAAGTTAAAAAAACATTTGAAAATATGAATCATTTTATTGGCCTACCTAGGACAATAATGGATGAGGAGGCTAGCTCATCTAGGACAACCACTTTAAGCCAAACTCAAAACACTTTCTACTTAAATAAACTTTTAGCTAGGAAAGAAAATAAACATGCTTATCAATTAGAATAAATTGTGGACACTAATAAAGACTTAGAAATTATGACAAATGACCACATTAATCTCTTAAGACCAACCCAAATATATAGGTCTGGATTCCTTGAAAATAATTCAAGCCTAATTAGAACACATAGGTCAGAAATGCTAGAATTACCAGATGGTCATATTGAAGAATTTGGATTATTAACAAATGACAATATAAATCAACTAAATAAAAAACAAATGAATTATGTACATTTAGGATTAATTACAACTGGTGTAAGAGGTTTAGTAATGAAACAAAATGGTGCCAAAGTACTAATAGCCATATTAGATACTAGGTATCCAAAACTAAATAGACAAATTATGGGAGTAATTGAAGTAGACATGAATAATAACTGTGGAATCCATTATTTATGCCCAAACTTTACCACAGGAATTAAAGACTTAAAATACATTAAAATTCAAGTTCAGAGTAAAGGATTTAAAAATTTTAAAGGATCAAATGTTGTGATAGACATTATTTTTTTTGGAAAATTATCAACACAAGTCTCACCAAAATTTAAACTGAAAATTGATGATATGGTGAAAATTGATGATATGGATACTAATAACAAATTCCTTATGGAAAAATATTTGGAAAACGTGCAAAGTCTAAAAAATTTATTCGAAGAAACTGAAAATGTAGAAAAAGAAAATTCTGAGATAAACTACTCAGAAAAGAATTTAGTAAATGAAGAATCTAGCAACTCTGCTACATCTAGATTTCCAAATAGTAGACCAACTCAAATGGGTTACTCTATAGGACACCCTTCAAGATTGCATGTGGCTATCTACACCAACAACAACCATAACTTGAGGACATTAGGAAAAAGAAACCCTAACGAAATTAATTTGTATGGATATGAACAAGTTATGTTAAATATTACTAATATCCATCCACAACTTTTAGATACATACATTGAACAATGGACTTCTTTGGTAATTAGAGATTATGAAAGCAAACATTATAACATTACAACAGGTGAAGAAATGATTAAAATTGCTGAAAATTATCTAGGAGATATAACTAGAGCTGCTCGGGAAGCATTTAAAGCTAATTTTCCAGAAAAATTAGCATAATTAGTAACTCAAGGAAATAATATTCACAATTTTACATATTTAATACACAGAATCATTACAGGCAAAGATGCCAATGTAGGATTAACCATGAGACAGGCTGAAGCCATGAGAGATTTAGAACAAATTCAATTATATGATTGGAACCATATAATATAATTTTTACAAGATTTTTATGCCTTAGCATTAGCAAGCACTTCAGGAAACTATTTTTCTACAGAATTAGGAGAAAGATTATTTACCAAATTACCAGGACCATTAGGTCACGAAATTCATGAAAATTGGAATAAATTAGAAGTTCATAATGAATTTGATAACATTGGAATAAGAATACAATACATTATTTCTGAATTAGAAAAGAAATGTACTTATATTCAAATTCAAAAAGAATTAATACAAAAGAATGTAGGATTCTGTAAACAAATTTATACTCCCCAACAATATGGCAAGCCAGGGGTGGCCCTGAGCACGGGCTCGCAGGGCGGGAGCCCAGGACCCCATAATTTTAGGGGCACCAAAAAAAAATTTTACCCCTATATATATTAAAAGAGAATTTTCTATTACAAAAATACTTGCTAAAAATAATTTTTTTTAAATACTGGTTAACAAAATTATAGGGGCACTACTTCATAAAAGAATGTAGTTTCTCATAAATAAAATATAGAGTAGAATAAAATCAATTAATTTCTCTAAAATAAAATCAATTAATATATCCATAATTTTAACAACTAAAGGATTTAATTGAGACACGGAAATTTAAACAATGATATAGAAAATATTTTATATTATTGATCCCAAAATTAAAAGTGAAGCACTACTTCAACTTGATGAACAAAATACTGATCCCAAAAATAAGAGTGAAATTAAATCTTTAGCAACTCATGAAATTGGAAACTTTGAATTTTTAGTAGCTATGATTATTTGGTTTGAATTGTTAATTGTTGTTAAAGAAATTAGCAAAAGTTTACAAAAAAAGACATGTGTAATGATGTGGCTATAAAAATATTAAAAGGTTTGATCAAATGTTTGAAAAAAATAGAGAATTTGGATTTGTAAATGCTAAGGCTAGTGCTGAAAAGATAGAGAATGAAATAGAGATTGAATGTGTGTATTCAAAAACGTCAAATTAGTACAAAATAACACTATGATGAAAATCCATCTCAACCCACACAACTGAATTTCGAGTCTATTGAAGAGTCTATTCGAAATCATTATTTCTTATATATTGTAGATCAAACAATTGGCTCACTTGATAGAAGATTTGAGAAGTATAGTACATATTTTTGGATTCTTGTATAGTAAATATAGAGAAGTTTTAACAGTTGAATCAAAATCAAGCTATATGATATTGAGTTCTTTAAAGACTTTTAATTGTTTTTCTAATGCACGCATAGATTATAGAATAATATTGATTATTTCTATCAGTGTTGCATCTGCTGAAAAAAGTTTTTCTAAATTAAAATTATTTAAATCTATTTCAGGTCTACTATGTCACAAGATAGATTAAATAGTCTTGCATTGATTTCAATTGAAAATAATTTTTTGAAGATTATGAACAAATTATTAACGATTTTGCAACAAAAAAATGCTAAGAGGATGATATTTAAATAATTTTAAAGGTTTGGTCAATTTTTTTATAGGAAAAAAGACGGGATCAAGAAGAAGAAGAATAGTAAGTCTCTTTATAATGGTTTATGTTTTGATGTAGTATAAACATTGATTTAAAGATCTATATTTCTATTCTTTTTGCACAATGTGAAATAAAAATGTGTTTTTTATCCAATTATTTATTTTATCCTTATGTATTTATTGTTAAAAAATTATAGGGGCACCACTCTTTTGATTTGCCCAAGGCACCCAAATTCAAAGAACAGGCCCTGTGGCAAGCATCCTGATGATAAAAATCAGAAGAATCAGCCTAGATTTAAGAGAAATTATGTAAAAAAAATTACTTAAGAAAATCTAATGCCAGAAAACCGTATTTAAACAAAGAAAAACATGTTAGAAAATATAACCCTAACAAAACTTATAAAAATACAATTACTTGTTTTGCTTGTCGCAAACCTGGACATTTATCTTCTGTTTGTCCAAACAAACAAAATTTATTTAGAAGAGAATCAAATCTCATATCTACTATAAAAGAAGATATTTTAGAAATAACTTCAGATATTTCAGACAACTCTGAAATTTGGAGTATTTGCTCCCTAGAAGAAATAGATAATGAAGAAATTGAAATTCCTTCCGAAGATGAAAATAATAATAATTATATTCTGTTAGAAAAATTTAAAAAATTCACTTTTAAATAAAATAATGGAGCCAAAAAATAAACCTTTAGATTGTGACCATAATTGGAACTACAAAGTTGGAAGTGACAACATTAGATACTTTAAGTGTAATTGGTTTTCTTTTTTTTTTGATAAAAGATGGAAATGCCAAATTTGTTTAAACAAATATGTTCGAATTGCATTAAAAAACATTTTAGCATAGAAAACAAAATTAAAAAAACCCTAGAAAATTTAAATCCTCCAAAAGATAAAAATTATTTAGAAAATAAGGTAGAAATCAAGTTTAAATGCTTAGAAAATAAGGTAGACAAATTAGAAGCAAGACTTGAATGTTTAGAAGAAAAAATTAAAACACTAACAGAAATTATTTTGAAAAATGAAAATTACCAGCCTATGAAACTAATTTTAAATTAACCAAAATTACTCAAGAAGAAGTTAACATTATAAATAATATAGAAAAACCTTGTGAAATTCCTGTACCACTAATTTGTAATAAAGAAAAATTAATACAAATTATAATACCAGCAAAAATTAATATTCATGGTTATGAAAATACTTTACCAATTTTAGTAGATTCTGGAGCAACTTCATCTACTATAGATGTAAAAATAATCCCATAGGGCTTAAGAAATAAAATTGTTAAAGTAAAACCATCATATTCTACACAGTTTGATGGAACTAAATTACGGACAGATTCACAATTTAAAAATATCCAAGTAAAATTCCAAACAAATTGTAATTATTGGTCCGATTATTATCAATGGCCAAAAATTTGGGTCAGAGACATGAATCTTTCTGTTCTTGTTGTTATGGGATTAGACTTTATTCTTCATAATTTTGGACAAATTAGTATTAACAAGGATTATGTGACAATAAATAAAAATGGTTCATTAATACCTATTATTTCAAACTTTAAACCACAAATAAAATCTAAAACCTGCAATTGCAAGAGAAATAAGGATGAATGTTCTTGCAATAATATAGAACAACAAAATTTAGATTTAGACATGGACAATGGTATAGAAAGTGAGTTACACTTAATAGATGCTACAAATTTCACGAAAAGATATTACTATTAAATCACCTAATTTCAAGTATGGCAATTGGAAACAAGAAGTATTTAAAATGCACCAATTGTTGAAATTGGGAATTATTCAAAAATCAAACTCTAGACATAGAACCCCTGCTTTTATTGTTCAAAAAGAAGCGGAATAAAAAAGAGGACAATCTAGAATGGTTTTTGATTATAGAAGATTAAATGACAATACATTTGAAGACGGATATTGTATACTTGACAAAGACACTTTAATTAACAAAATTCAATGTAAAAATTGATTTTCTAAATTTGATTTAAAATCAGACTTTTAGCAAGTAAAAATGCATAAAGAAAGCATTGAGTGGACTGATTTTTCTCCTACTTGATATATATATATATATATATATATATATATATATATATATATATATATATATATATATATATATATATATATATATATATATATGTTTTGACATGATTGTGTGACGAAGTTAGAAGCTATGTACTTGGAAATGACAATTGATTTGTAGAGGAAGGACGACCAAACAATTTACTTTATATTAAGAAACATGTGGACCTTAACATCAAAATCGTGATTATTTGTGGGTTGAAAAAGACTCAAACTAATCCAAACGCACTGGTTTGGATTGTTGCCCTGGTTTTAGTGAGTTGGGGATATCATAGTTTAGGTGTAACCTTAATCCTACTGTGTATTGGAAATGTATCAGGGTGGTTTGGAATTGTTGTCTGGGAGCGGATAATTTTGAATTAAATTACACAAGATACAACTAGGTATTTATCCTGCTAGCAGACAGTAACATCAAATATTCCTTTGGCATGGCTCATGCCTTCTGTTTTATTTTTAATAAATCTTTGCTGTTTCAAAAAAAAATCCAAACGCATGTTGATAGTACATGGACCCCATATTGGAATCTTTAGGATATTTATTGCCTACATTTTACTTGTTTGTTTCAGTCGTAAAAATAAAATACATTGCATATTTAGTTTTAAGGTAGATTTGTCGAAATCACTATAAATTAATGTTATTTTGTAAATATTATTTCATAGAACTACATTTGTGAAGCTATAGTCTATTCAATAATTAATTATGTTGGTCATCAGTGATCATGAATAACATTCAGAATTATCATTATCATCTACTAATATATTTGGTTGAAAGAGAAATGATATTTCAAATTTTGCTTTATTTCTTTCGGATATAATTTTACCCTCTGCTAATGTAATTTTGTTTTTATCATTCAAAAATAAATAAATTCTACCACCTCCTCTCTTTTTCTCTTTTCTGCAAAACACAACCTAAAATAAAATTAATGATTTATGTTCTACAAAAGAAGCAATACTATGTCTCATCAATTGCTGTGCATTTACTTTTTTTGTGTTGTTTAACAAAATATATTTGAAAATTTCTTTACCCACCTCCCTATGGGGTCACCCTCAGCGAAAACTCCACTTTACCCCTGCTTCGGAAATGCATTTCCGAAATTTTTTTTTTTCTAAATTTTTCCAGACTTCAGAAGGGCATTTCCGAAAGAATCCCAAAAATTGAGATTTTGATTAATTCGGAGATGCATCTCCGAAAAAACAAAAAAAAATCTAAAAATCCCAAAAATTAATTTTAGGATATTAATTAATTCATATATCATAAATTATATATAATTTATGAGTAATGAATAATAATAGTTATATATTTTGATATAATTTATGAGTTATGAATAATAATTATTATATATGTCTATTCTAATTCATATTTTAAAATTTAAAATAATTTTAATTAAAAAAACTAAAATAATTTCACTTACAAAATGAGTTATAATTTTTTATTTATATATTTATATATTTATAATAATTATTATGTATTTACAAAAAAAATTAAAAATGAGTTATAATTAATTATTATGTATTCACTTACAAAATTAATAATATTATTATATATTTATATATTTCTATTCTGATTCATAATTAAAAATGAGTTATAATTTTTTATTTAGTTTTAAAAAATTAAGAAAAGATTTTATCTTAATTTTATTTAATGAGTAAATTTTATATTTAATTCTATATAATTTAAAATTTACTTATGAAATTAAAATGTTTTTGATTTATATAAGTTAGTAAAATAATTTTTAACTTTAAAATTGTTTAGGAAATTTTGATTCACCTTGAGTTTATTGATTCACCTTCATTTTATTGATTCACCTTGATTTTATACCTATTAATTGTATTGATTCACCTTGATTTTAATTTTTTAATAATTATTGAAATGATTCACCTTCATTTTATTGATTCATCTTGATTTTATACCTATTAATTGTATTGATTCACCTTAATAATTATTGAATTCTTTCGGAAGTGTATATCCGAAACATTCCAAGACCAATTTGGTCTTGGAATATTTCGGATATGCATCTCCGAAGACACCCCTCTCCCAAAAAAAAAGGTGTTTTCGGAAATGCATCTCCGAAAACCCAAAAAAGGGGGTGTTTTCGGAAATGCATCTCCGAAAACACCTTTTTTTCGTGTTTTCCGAAGTGCATTTCCGAAATAAGACAAATTTTGAAAAAAAAAAAGCGTTTCGAAAATGCATTTCCGAAGTGAGAGTATTTTGGGGTTTTCACTAGAGGTGACCAAGAAGATAGGGAGGTGGGTAAAGAAATTCTCATATATTTTTGTATACTTATTTATTTCTTACCATAAATAAAATCGGTGGCACTGAAAATTATTTGAAGGGATTGAACTAACAAGCAATTATTGATATCATTGTTTAGTCCTTTAATTTTTAGCAAGATAAAATATTTATTTGCGGGTAACTATTTTACAAAAGATAAAATATTTGTTAATATTTTACCTAAAAAAATAATAAACTGATTTTCAAGAGACCGTCTATTTTATTCCGTTCTTCACATCCGACTGGATGCTTCCGGATTTTAATGTTAATACTATCATTTTTATCCCTAAAATTAGAGGCGTTAATTTCTTGGATCTGTTTCGTCTGATTGCCGTATCTAACTTCACATTCAAGATTATTGCATACCGGTTGGCAGCCATCATGCCTTTTCTAGTTTCTAAAGAGCAATGCGGGTTAATTCGTGGTCGGCACATCCACGACTGTATTGGCTTGGCATCGGAGGCTTTTAATCTTCTAGTTTCGAAGAAGTGGTGTGGTAACGTGGCCCTTAAAGTGGATATCTCAAAAGCGTTCGATACACTACGCTGGGACTTCTTATTGAAAGTGCTGCAGAATTTTGGTTTCAATGAAAAATTCTGTTTGTGGATTAACATTCTCCTTCAGTCTGCACTTCTGTCCATCAATACCAACGGATCCCTCCATGGTTATTTCTCTTGCAGGCGTGGTGTCCGGAAAGGAGATCCTCTTTCACCGTTACTTTTCTATCTCGTCGAAGAAGTCCTTAGTCGAAAACATTCTCTTCTCTCTACTAGCACGAAGCTTGTTCCAATTCAAGGTCCCAACCATATTTCGGTCCCTTCTCATATTCTTTATGCCGATGCCATTCTAATCTTCTGTAATGGTAAAATTTCCCATATCAAAACTCTTATCTCCACTTTTGAGGATTATGCGCTTGGCTCTAGGAAGATTGTTAATTGCAGTAACTCATTCAACTTTGGATGGGGGATGTCTTTCATCTAGGTAGAACATTTTGGCGGAGATCTCAGGTTTTCAGAAAGGTTCTTCTCCTTTTAATTAACTTGGGGTGCGAATTTTTAAGGGCAAACCCAAGGCAGTTCATTTACGTTCTATTGCGGATAAAGTCATAAACAGGCTTGCATCTTGGAAAGGCTCGCTTTTGTCGCTTGATGGTAAGGTGGAGCTTGTTAAATCAATTATCCAATGTATGCTGATTCATAATATGGTTTTATATGATTGGCCTATCTCGATCATCCGGGACGTTGAACGTGCGGTGAAGCGCTTCATATGGAGTTGGGAAACTTCAAAGAGTAAAGTGATTATTATGGCTTGGAAGGATATGTGTTATCCTTTATAGGAAGGGCGTCTTGGTATGAGGTCGATAATAAAGGTTAACGAATCTTACAATCTCAAGCTGGCTTGGGATTTGCATAATTATATGGAGTCTTGTGCAGTTTTACTAAGGCAAAGGGTTTTGAGAAAAGGTAAATTTATCAAGCACCATATTTACTCTTCCCTTTGGCCAAGCATTAAATCTGAATTATATACGCTTGAGGACAACACTTATTGGATTGTTGGAAATGGAGCTTCTATAAGTCTTTGGTTTGATAGTTGGTGCGGGAAGCCGTTACACCTTGGTATCGAGGTCAATTCTAATTTTGTGGACCAATCTATCAGTAGTATTATGACCAATGGTAGATGGGATTTCACTAAAATCCATTTCTCCCATTTCGTTGTCTCTTCAAGAGAGAATTTTGAGTTGTCATATCCCGTTTGATCTTTGCCCGGACTATAGAGTTTGGATTTCTTCTTCGAATGGTGATCTTACCTCCAAGATTAGGTTTGATTTTAAGAGACCGGTTGGTCTTCGCAAGGAGTGGTGGCGGTGGATTTGGTCTAAATCAATTCCTCCTTCTAAGTCTGCCTTCATGTGGAAGCTCCTTCATTGTAAAGTTTCTACGGATGATCAATGGCATATAAGGACTTTCGCCTTCCCTCTACGTTGCGACTTATGTAAGGAAGCGGAGGAAACAGCCTCTCACCTTTTCTTTGGGTTTAAGTTTGCTTCTCTTCTTTAGGCTTAGTTGTGTAAAATTCTGAATTACTTTTCTTCTATTCTTGGCTGGTCTGATCTTTGGACTATTTGTTGGAAGTTTGTTTCGGGTCAATGCAAAAATCTCTCCATTGCTGCTATTATTTTTATTCTTAATTCTATTTGGATGGTTCAGAATAGATTGAAGTTTCAGGATGTACCCCTTATGTTCATGGGTCCATCTCTTTTATTTTGGATTCTGTTTCTTTGGCTGGTGGCTCCTCCACAGTTTGCCCTTTATTGAATATGCAGGATTTTGTAATGCTGAAGAATTTTCATGTTCCAATCCGGCCCCCTAAAGCCCCTAATATATTGGAGGTGATTGTTAGACGCTAGGCTTCAGTATCTAGAGGGGGGTGAATAGATACCTCAGAATTCAATTGGATTTCCTTTTTAAAAAATGGCGAAAGCGTTTAGGGATCGACTCGCGTCTATTCCGAACCGCTACTGGAAGTATTATCTGTGTTATTAAACCACAAACTTATTTTGAAGTGATGATGAAAACTTTAAGAGAATCAACCAATTTCAGTTGCTATAAATTGTTTAAGTGTTTGCTTGATAACTTGTTTGCAATGGCTTTGATTTATGATAAAAGCAATGTATCAAACACTTGGTGATAATGTCCAAATTGAGTTATGTGTCAATGTGTGGTGACTTGTGATGATTATGCAGAATCTTATCACACAAGTTTAACACTTAACAAGTTAATCAATTTGCAATTATGACCAGAAATAAGTGAAACGTAAACGAAAAGATAAAAGCAATAAGAACACGATATTTGTTCAGGCAGTTCGTCGATCGTCCTCGCTACGACTACATCTGCCCCCACTTCCAAACGAGAATTGGGATGTCTTTCATTATGATTGAAAACAGTTTGTACAAAGAAGATAACAAAGCAATAACGATAAACCGATTATGTTGATTCTTTGTATCTTCTTCCCCTTGATCTTGAGTCAGATCAAGTATCCTCCAAGAGCTTATCGTTGATTCCCTTTCTGCAGTGTTGTGAATTGCTCGAACCTTTGTTTTTCAATCTTCACACTCAGCTGAATCCTTGATGAAGCCTCTTGATAAAAACCCCCAAAATTCACCAATCTTGGAGGACAAAATCCGTAGATTTTATTCACCAAAAACCCCACAAATCTTCACCCACTGGGAACCTTCAATTCCTTTCCATGGAAGTTATCGATCTTGATCACAAACCCTCAACGCAAGAATGATTGTGTGTAATTGTGTTGGAGTTGAGAAGAAGAACGAAGATGAGAAGCCTTTGTGTATCTTTCAGTTGTTGGTGTTGAAAATGAATAATTAACAGAAAAATATATATATAGGTGCTGGTACGTTGATGCAGAGCAAACACATAATTTGTTAAGTTTTGAGGAGATAGGTCGACCTACTTCATTGATTGGGTCGACCTAAATGGAGCAGATTCAACCAAGATATGATTGTTGCCAGTTGGGTCAACCTGTTGGGGCTTTGGGTCGACCTAAGATCAGTTGAAACTGGTTCTTGGGATTTTTTCTTCAGTTTAGGTCGACATGGGTACTTGGTTGAGTCGACCTAAATGGGACATAAGTGAATCTTCTTTGTTTGCTTCAGTTTGAGTCGACCTAAGGACTAGCTGGGTCGACCTAACTGATACAAATCCATATGCTGAGTAACTGAAGCTTTACAGGTCGACCTGGGCAAGTGGTAGGTCGACCTAAAGTGTCTTAGATAGCCAAAATCTTACTTTTCTTTGAGTCATTCACTTGTGCTTTTGTATTTGTTCACTTAAGATGTTTGCCATGAATCGAAAACTTTTTGATGAGTGTAGGCTTGTACTTACATACTCCCCCTTTTTGATGATGGCAAACATCGTTTGAACGACGTAAGCTCCCCCGTACTAAGCTCCCCCGTACTCATACTCTCTCATATGTAAGCTCCCCCGTACTCATACTCTCTCTCTCATAGTGATTTGGAAGCCCCCTCCTAGGAACTGGATCAAGATCAATTATGATGGTACCTCTCTTTCTCCTTCTTTTTTTTCTACTTGCAGAGGCAATTGTGAGAAATAATGATGGTAATTTTTTGGGTGTGTTTGCCTCTTTTTTTGGTGTTTATAATTCTCTCATGGCCAAACTTTCGGGTGCCATGATGGCAATTGAGTTTGCTTATGAGAAGAATTGGATCAATCTTTGGCTGGAATCTGATTCTATGACGGTGGTCAAAACCTTTAAATCTACTTTTTAGTGCCTTGGTACATTAGAAATAGATGGTTGAATTGTATAAACATTGTTGCTAATTGGAATTTTATGGATTCCCATATTTACTAGGAAGGGAATAGTTGTGCTGACACTTTGGATAACATAGGGCTTAATATTACAAATTCTACTTATTTTTCTTCCATCCCTACTTGTTTAAGGACTGATTTTGTTAAGAATAGGCTAGAGATGTCATTCTTTAGGTTTGTTTCCTCTTGATAGGATCTTGGTTTATGTCCCACTATCCTTTTGTATCAATTTTCTTTTTTCTAATACCACCATTTAAAAAAAAAGTAAAAACATAGTGAAAAAAAGTGAAAAAAATTTAAATAACTAGGTTTAATAAAAAAATTACAAAAAAAATCATGTTTTCGGGGTATTTACCAAAATGTCTAGGTTTGGGACCCCAGATAAGTGGATGTGCCAAATGAAATGGCGCATACTTATGGAACATGCCAAATGAATTGGCGCATGCATGAAAAAATTAGGGCCAAAAATTTCTTGCCATTCCAAATGGCGCATAAGGCCAATGGATAACACATAGGCGCCATTTCATCTGGCTCCTATGTGTTGGGTTATTTTTTTAAAAAAACATCCTTTGTGTATTTTCACGCACCGTTTTTTATTCTGGTCTATTAATTTCGGAAAAATGTCTGATAAATCCATTTTAGAAAATGCATAGTAACCCTGAATAATGTTTGCGTTGTCGATTTCGGTTTTTTACTAAAGCACAATTTATTGATGAAAGACTGAGGAAATGTTACAAGAGGTGGTAACGAAATTGATACATTGTCGTAAAAAAAATACAGAGTAGATTAAACTTGCGACGAGGTCGAGCCACGATTAGGGCATCTTTTTCAATTGTGCCCCACCTGACGGCAAATGCTGCATTTTCTTTCCATTTTGTCGTGAACGTTCATTTTGGTTCTAATCCGCGTACTATTGGGACGACCCTTTTTCTTTCGCTGCATTGTGTTGTTATGCCAAACTACCTCCCCATCATACTCAGGCCAGTAATCCTCCTTGGCTACCACTGGAAACGCAGCACTGTAAACTTGGAGCAATGTCTGAGCCTTGTAAATTAGAGACAGTAGTGATTTTGCGTCGCGGTGCGCAAACGCACATGCAGCTATGACATGTGAGCAAGGCATACGAAAAGCTTGAAACCTTCCACAGTCGTACCAATCTTCGTCTAGCAGAACCCTATATTATTGTCTTGGCAAACCCTCATTGTGGTCAATTGTTTCACGCACACTGAACGTGCGGTTGAATCGGTCGAAAGAAGTTACTTGATGAGTGTTTGCTTTTGCCGATTGCTGTTGCATAAATTTCATGCAACTATCACTTAACAGTTGACCAGATTGTCTAACATCACCCCATTTCCTGCCTCTCGTTGAGAATAGTGAAGCCATCCTAAAGTAGGTTGCCTCCACTAGTGCTGTGATAGGAAGGTTACAAATGCCTTTGAAAACTCCATTCATTGATTCCACCAGATTTGTCGTCATATGGCCCCATTGCACGCCTTTGTCATAAGCCCTTGTCCATTTCTCCCTTGAAAGGTTATCTATCCAACTTCCTGCATCTGGATTTGTCAGTACAATCTCACTCCGATAATGCTGGAATGTGGGTTGTGTTAATGCATAACCAGCATTGACCAGGGCCTTCCTGATATGTCTATCCTTGATCTCCCGCATGAAATTCTGGGCGATGTGGCGAATACAATAGACGTGTTTTGATGGCGGGTCATGCCATCCGTTTGCTGGATTATTATAAGCACTCTCAATGGAAGCGTGCCTATCAGAGATTAAACAGATGTCAGGCTGAGGAGCAACATGTTCTCGGAGGTTCCTTAGAAAGAAACTCCAAGCCGTGGCAGTTTCACCTTCAACAATTGTGAACGCCACTGGAAAAATGTTGTTGTTCCCGTCCTGTGCAACCGCCATAAGCATGGTTCCTTTGTATTTGCCGTATAACCATGTTCCATCAATTTGAAGTATGGGTTTACAATGTGCAAACCCTCGTACGCAAGGCTTGAACGCCCAAAAAAGCCGATGGAATATTCTGTTTCCTTAGACAGGGTTTCCATCCGGGGCATGCGCGGGCAGTGTCTCTAGAATAGTAACAGTGCCAGGTGCGTAACTTTGTAGCGCAGTAAGGTAGCGGGGAAGAATTTTGTATGACTCCTCCCAGTTGCCGTAGACTATCTCAATTGCCTTTGTTTTTGCAACCCACGCCTTTCTGTAAGATGGAGTGTAGTTGAAGGTTGTAACGATATGCGAGATAATATTTTTGACCTTCAAAGACAGATCCGAGCTTATTAGAGGCAAGATCTCCTGACAGATGAGATCGCCACTGAGTTACGTATGATCTTGGGAAGTGTTAGGGTTGACACATGTGTGTTTTTGCGTAATCGACCCTATTTTCTATGCATTACTTCTCTTCCTATAAGAAGCCAACAGTCTGAAGCCACACTCTGGATTTTTACAAGTGATTACATACCGTTCCAGGTTTGAACGATCTACTTCAAAATCAACATTGTGCGCCATGTGCCATTTTTTTATTGTTCTAAGACATGCCTCCTTAAAAGGAAACTTGTCTCCTTCCTTTAACTCATCGTCATTTTGGATGTACGGTGTGAAGAAGATGTCGGATGATGGTTCGTCACCTTGCAGGTTCAAGTTACTCATATGTGCTGGAGGTGCGTACACATGGGCTGGAGGCACCGGCATGTGTTGCTCGTCGTCGGATTCCTCGTTGACCATGTCGTTAAAATCAGTTTCCAGATCTTCTTCTTCCTCGTCTATGACATCAACCTCTTCTTGCTCGTTGACTGGCGGGTCTATAACTTGCGACTGGACAACATGAGTTTCTTGTGTCTCAACCTGTATAGTAACGTACAACTCGATGGAATCCAAGCCAGAGTATTCGTGGGTAGCAAACATATCTTGGAGGTCTTCGTCATTTGCAATCTCCATCTCATAAAACTTGACGGTGTTGTTGTCATTGAAAGAGGGACATTGGTAAAAAATGTTTGCAATAGGACCCATTGCAATCTTAGCGTGTAGTCGCTGAATGAAGGATGTAAAGGTGGCTCTTTTGCTCAACAAAAATGGCACAACTTGAGTGTTTCTCATCACAAAACCGGCTATTTCATGTGAGTAAGTCTCACCGTTTAGATGGGCACGTACAAGGTATTGGGGAGATGAAGCCATTTTTTCGGGTTAGTGTTTGGGTGTTGTAATATTAGGTCAGAGTAGGCAATATTGTTTGTGTGTGTTGTAATGTTTAGAAAATATTGGTTGTCTTATATAGGGTAATACTTACAGCTTTGCATTGACTCAAGACAGACGCACGTTGATCTAGGTCTGTCACAGGATTCCAAATTGACGAGACTAGACAGACGCATGCTGATCTAGGTCTGTCCCAAGATTCCAAATTGACGAGACTAGACAGATGCACGCTGATCTAGGTCTGTCCCAAGATTCCAAATTGACGAGACTAGACAGACGCACGCTGATCTAGGTCTGTCCCAAGATTCCAACATGAAGAGACTTGACAGACGCATGCTGATCTATGTCTGTCACAGGATTTCAAATTGAATGTAAAAGACAGACGCACGCTGATCTATGTCTGTCACAAAATATGTCACACAGTTCTAGCTAACAAAAAAAAATATCAATCAATAATTAATATACAAAAAAAATATGTAATGTGTATATACAGTTTTTATGGGGGTATTAATGTAATTATAAAATATATAATTTTTTCTTTAATTTTTTAGCTTTCTTTCTCCTAATATATTTCGCCGAATACCTAATGAGATATCCTCTTAATAATCTATAATTATTTATAAAAAATTAAAACTGAAATAAAATCATTTTTTAATCATATTTTAGCGATGTAAATATACAGGTTCTCTCTTTCTTCTCAACCCTTCAATACGACACACAATGGTGAGTTTTTTTATTCTTGTTCATAAATGATTTTCCTATCAACGATGTTCTGTTTTTTTTTCTCTTTCTTTCTAAGTGAATTTTTAGATTATTGTTTTTCTTTTACTATCTTTTGTTGAAATAGATTGATTTTTTTCTTCTCTTGGTACCGTTAAAAATAACAATGTGGTAACCCGGCCGATGATATACAAATGAAGATGCTTATTTAAAATGTTGAAGAAAGAATTTTTAGGTTTGGACTTGTTATGATCGTAGTGATAAAGTGATCATACTCCAGCATTTTTAGTTGAAAATAATTAAACACGATATTACATTGCAAAAAAGAAAATAACACAAAACAACTGGTAGTACACGAAATTACATTGCAACAAATAAAACAACACTTAATCTAAACTACTCAAGTATCACTGCAAGAACAAGTGGATCTTCAACGCCTCGGTTAACTTCTCCATTGTGTGTCCAAAACATTAGATCCACGTCCACATCGTCTTTCACACGATCCCAATAATACATGTAGGTGCCTTCTGGGTTATTATCCGTCAACGTAATGTATGGACAACGATAATCTATCTGTTTAACTTTCCTGGTTGGACCATCCAGTTGACGAAACCCGGTGTTGATGGCTCTAACAATTCTCTTGAAATCCCAATGCGGGTTCAGGCAAACCCGCATGTGACTACCTTCCTCAAAAAAGACGACAGCCCAAACTGAATTCATTTTTAAGTGTTTGCAGTAAGAAGAAAAAAAGAGTTAATACTTCAACTCCACACACACACACCTCTATTTATAGAAGAGAGGACCACTTGTAGCAACTTTTGTTTTAGCGGGTAAATATGGCGGGAAATATTTTTGTTAATTATTTATAACTTAAATACTCATTGGCAACTTTGTAACGATAAAATATGATTTCATTGAAATATGCTAAGAGCATTTGATTGAACGGTACAGAAGTTACAGAAATGATAAAGAAACTATGGCATCTAGGATATTACAACGGTTAAAACAATGTCTTCTCTGTCCTCCATCATCCGAGTGCATTGGATGTCGTCTTCCATAGTCTCCCACCAACACTGTCTTTCAAGAAAAACACCACCCCTTGTTCTAAGCCTCTTGATAAATCTGATTTCTTCGCCGGGACTGTACTCCCCGTCCAAAAACCTCAGGATGGTTCTCTTAAGTTGGTCCATGGAATGGATATTCCAAAACATAACTTGCATGAGAGGTTTGACGGGAGAGAAAATGACGTACCCGTTCCTTCGACGATAGTCCGATTGATAGTCGAACCGTTTCACAGGTGGTGGAGGCTCAGAGCTCCGGTGCGTGCTATCTGGCCTTATTCGAGATCTCATTTTTTCCGTGTGTGTAGTCTTATGCACACAAGAAACCCTAATTTATAGAGGGATGAACGCCTGCCTGGCTTACGGTCTATAGCACAACTAGGGTTTCCACTACAAGAAAAAACATAAATCCTAATTTTCAAAAAAAAAGGGTTTGTACTAATGCGCCAAATGTAATGGCGCATATGTACTTTTCCTTACTTGGAATGCGCCAAATGGAATGGCGCATTAGTTGAAATTTTGAAAGATTATGCCATTTCATTTGGCGCATATGTATGGTACACCTGGTCCCCACCCGTTAACGTCTTAATAATTTCAGTCTTTCGCATGCGTCCGAAACGATTCCTGCAACCTAGCATGCGTCTGAAACGATTCCTGAAACGATTCCTGAAAAGATTCCTGAAACGATTCCTCCTAATACTGCATGCATGCAACCCTATCTGGTACCTAGTTCTGCTCTGCATGCATGTCACCGAAAGTGTTATTGCATGCATGCCAACCACTTCTGCACAAGCAACACCTAGCAAATTTGAATGTGTTGACATGTCCAGCGTGCAGCTTGTTACCGTTTAAGCCTCATCACTATATATACTACCATGGCCCCTGCATTTCTCACCACCTTCACTCATCTACTCTCACAATAATCATTTTGCTTTCAAATTCCAGATTTCAAGTGTTCAACCATGTCTCTCTTAACAATGGGTGATGCGCACCGAGGAACCCCCGAGAACATCGCATCCTATGTAAGTATTTTACTATTACGTTAATAACATGCACCTGTCTATGATGAAATAACTGAATACTTATGCATACATAATTATTTTCAGGACGCTAACCATATCCGGACTCGTAGTCACTCGATCATCGCTCCGGACGACTGCATAAGACCCTACTTGGACGTTGCTGGTTTCAGACCGATTAGCACCATCGCTGAGGCTTCCATTGATCACAAATTTGTTCTGGCCTTGTTAGAACACTGGAGGCCGGAGACACACACTTTCCATCTTCCAACAGGGGAGTGCACCATCACCCTGGAGGATGTTCATATGTTACTAGGCCTTCCAGTTGACGGTAAGGCAATTAATGGCTGTGTAATGCAGGAAAGTTCCCTATGCTTTCAGGCATTGGGCATAGACTTGATTGAGGGACAAGTTGGTGCTAGGGGACAGGGTATTAACCTTAAGAGGTTAAGGATTTATTATGATAATTTTCGGTTGGATGATGCGTCTTCCTAAGAGACCATACTTCAGAAAACCAGGTGCTACCTTATCTTGCTAATTGGAAACATTTTGTTTCCAGATAGTACTGGTAACACTGTTAATTTTATGTATCTTCGTTTATTAATGGATTTTACTAGAGTTGGTCTATATAGTTGGGGGTCTACAGTGCTGGCTACGGTGTACCAATCCCTGTGCAAGAACGCAAGATACGATTCTTGCACATTCTATAGATGCGCTCTGTTGGTGCAAGTGTGGGGGTGGTGGAGGATGCCTATAATGGCCCCGATTAACAAAGCCAGTTGGACCTTTCCGTATGCAATGAGGTAAGTTTTTAATATACCATATTTTTCATGGAGAATTAGTGGATTATGAGATTTACTCTAACTAAAACATTTAATTTGCGTTTAAGATTTTGCGTGAAAAAAATGGACTTCACAACAAATCTACGGTCAAATATCACAATGTACCGCCAGCTGATTGATCACTTAGGACCCGAACAAGTATTATCTATAATCTTTTGGTCTTTTATAAGTGTATTTTTTATAAATATTTGCCTGAAATAATGTATAACTCTTATTTATGCAGTTTATATGGAGACCGTATCTCAATTGCGATCATGTGCCTAGAGCTGCAGATGCAGAAATTTGGACTACAACATGTTGCCTGATCCGGTACAACATCATCGAAATGCATCATAGTGATCGGGTCAAGCTACAGTTCGGAATGCGTCAAGGTATACCCGACCCTCCAGTTGACTTGGGAGTGTGGCACCTCAGACGAGTCAACCATCAGTGGAATCACAAAAAATGGAAGGATTACGCACCCGACTGGCGCCAGATGTGGAAGGATCGTCGCCAATTTGTCCTCAACTTCCCCGTGAGTGATCAAGATATGAAACCGTTCGCCGAGTACATAAGTTGGTACCGTACGGTTACCACCCCTAACTTGTTTATTGCAGATTCGTTCTACTTAATAGACCTCCGTGCTCACAACTACATCCTACCCCAACATCAACCTGAAGAGGAACAACAACAACAACGGCAACAACAACGACAACAACAACGACAACAACTACAACAACGACAACTACAGCAGCAACAACAACAACGAGAACAAGAACAAATTCAGTACACCAACCAACAACAAAATATGTTCCTTACTCCGTCCCGTTTTGTCCGCAACTACCGGCAACCAAATCTGTTCCAATCAGAGTCTCAACCTTTTCAAGAAGCTGAAGACCAATACCATTCCGCTAGCCAATATCAGACCCAATCACAACCATTTGGATTTGCAGCGTTCGCAGGTTCCGCAAGGTTGTTCGGCCAAAACATTACGCCCGGTTCGTCAAGCCTACATCTAAGTCCCGACGATGGTCCTCATGATGAATCCTCTCACTGTGGCACCCCTTCTGGCTATGCAACACCGTCGAACTAATTTGGCTTTAATCAAGGTAGTTCTAGTGCTGCTGGGTGCTACCAACCTGAAGTTGTTCCCCTACCCACTCCCCCACCACAATTTAACAATTATGAGGGCTTGGGTAACCGACTTTACAACAGTCGGTTTCTGGAAAATTATGGTGGCGTGGACGAATTCATAGACAGCGACCAACAAAACAACCCACTTCCAGGCCCAATGACACATACCCATCAAGAAGCACGAAGGGGTAGGGGTAGGGGTGGTGCTAGGATTCGCGGCGGCATCAACGAACGCGGTAAACGTGTGATAACAAGACCTTCGTGCGGAACAGATGGCTATCTTGGTGATGGACGCCATTAAGCATTTTGTTGTGTTTTCTTTAGTCAATTATTGTCGATGTATCGTTTCTTTAATCAATTGTAACCGATGTATTGTTACTTTCGATTACCAAATGCCAATTTACGTTTTCTACATTAAATTATAAAAACTAAAAAAAAATTGAAAAAAAAAATATATAAGCACTTACCTAATAAAAAAATAAAAAAAAATGAAAAAAAAAACCTAACAACTTATGCGCTAAATGGTTTGACAATTAGGGGGAAAAAATGGCCTAATGTGCCATTCCATTTGGCGCCAACTCTTAGAAAATTAGGGTTAGCCAAATGGTTTGGCGCATGCACCCTATTTCAACACCTATACGCCATTTCATTTGGCGCATCCACTTATCTGGTGTCCCAAACCTAGACATTTTGGTAAATACCCCGAAAACATGATTTTTTTTTGTAATTTTTTTATTAAACCTGGTTATTTAAATTTTTTTCATTTAAAAACCACTATTTATTTATTTTGTTAAAACCATTAAACAAAACTTAGTTAAAAAATTAATTGAATCTATTTTAAGATTTAAAATCAAAATATTAATATTTACTATTTAATAAAATTTATCAATCACTTCAATATATTTTTGTATCTTATGTATTTAAAAATGCAAGAATAAAATACATGTTCCTTATAATATTCTAATACCTAAATGGATAATTTATGAGAAAGACAAAGAATGGAATAAGTGACCTAATATTTAATAAAAAACGAAAAAGGAAAAAAGAGAGCAATTTGTCGATTGGTGCAAAGAACAAAAGCTAGGTCACTGCCTATATAGCAAAGAAGGCAGGTTGATAAAGTCAACAAAATGACTCAGAGATTAGTCAGCAGGCACGAGTTGCTTGCAACATAATCCCATGCAAACGAATATCACTGGATACGAATACTTAATAATATTATTAATATATTCAAAAAGCAACTCTATGTCCATTTCACTTCCTTTTTTCTTTTCTTTTTTCTATATATATTTTTATCTTTCAATTTTGTTTCAAAATTATTGTATTGATATTGCACAATGGTAGTACTACTCTTGTTTCCTGATCTTGGATTGCATGCAGTGCACCAAGCTCTCAATCATTGGTGTCTTTAGTTAAATACATTTCTTTTCTGATCAAATGTTTAATTAAATGCTAAAAGTTTAAGATTTATTAGGTCCTCTCCTACTTCTATTATAACCCAGATTTTTTATTTCCATTTTCTCCTTACAGCCTTGCACTTGATGTTAAATATATATTTGATATTTTAAAGAGCCGTACCGTACATGTGCACGCCATTAGGAGTCGTGCTAGTAGCATGTAGCCACAAGCTTATTTTCATACTTTTTTGACAAGACTTTCATACTCTTTTACAACATACTAATTCAATATGAAATATATTTATCTATATTATTATATAATTTTATAATATCTTTATTTTTTTTTAAATCTTTGAAATTAAATACTACATACGAGTTTTGCAAAAATACATTTGTATTATTGGTTTTAAGTTTCAATCGCATTGTAATCTCTTCAATTTTGATGATTTTTTAATCGGATTTGAGTATTTTTAGTACTCCTTTTTATATAATTTGTTTAAAAAAAAAGTTGTATTTTAACAAGGGTAAATAATTATGTCCTCCATAGTCCATACGCATCAATTACCATCTCATTAGATCTAATGGTCACCCATACAACGTGCCTCTTCTCATGCAGAAGATTTTGACCGCTCATACTATATAAGGAAAAATACACGATATTTCAGGTATTTAAATTCATTATCACTCTCACATTATTTCTTATTCTCTCACTAACTTGAGCGTTGGAGTACTATAACCTTACATGTCACCCCCATCTCCGCCGCATGAGAAACTTGCTCCACCGATTCAAGATCTTATCTCACAGTCTCATCGATCATTTCTGGATTCCCAAGCAAAATAATGACGCTTTATGTGAAAATCGACTTCTGATTCCTAAAAATTCTACAAAGGACCATTATTTCTCTATCGCATGTCCAAACCTTTGATTCTTTCATCGCGAATATTGATCTCTTCCCGAACAACCTAATATCGATCTCTTGAAGCTTTGGAGACTTCAAGAATCATTCGATTTGCCAAAGTTGTTGTTGAAACTATCAGAGTTATTCATGCTCCACTAGAGATGGATGATCCAGCATCATTGACCCCCTCCTCTATTCCAACGCAGTGGGATTTGGATCTTCTTGAAGTTGTATGTCTCTAATACATTAAGGGGAAGACTTCTATGTGGTTTTATTACTTGTCCCTTAAGCTTTCAATTTAAAATTAGAACTATATTTGAGACTCCTATTCAATTGCACATCTTTAAGGATCAACTTTTTGATCCATGTTTTAACATGCATAATTCAAAGTGTTTGTTTTAGAGTATGAACATTATGCTTTAAGTCAATTAGTTGAGATTTTTGGAACAAGTACCATGATTGAGATTGATTCATATCATGTAAAAGTAGAATGTCAAAACACCGTTGAAAATAAGTTGTCTTTTTGTGATTTTGAAGTGTGATTCAAATCACACATTCCCTTGAGTCGAATGAAACAAGGAAGAAAGGAATCGAGGCATTGTTGCAGCTTGTGAGCCAAATCACAACTTGTTTTGATTCGAATTATACATTTTGTGAGTCGAATCACAGGTTGTGCATGAGTCAAATCACATACCCTCCTTTAACCGCTGCCAAGTTTGAGTCAAATCATGACTAAGTTGTTACTCGAATCATGACCCGCGTAAGTAAAATCATGCATTAGTCTTGACTCGAATCATAGAAAAATGGGTCTCTTTTTAAGTGTGATCTTGTACCACATTACTTTGCTAACTTGACTGAAATCACCAAACGCTCTTGACTAGAATCAAACATGATATTTTCACTTCTTTTTGTGCTTCATCTCCATAACCTATTAATTATTTTACATCTCTCAACCTTTCATAATGTTAGAAAATACATTCTTTTATTGATTATTTGAAAACTCACAAACCACTTGTTCTATTTTCAAATGAGTTTTGAATCTTTCATGAACACTTGCAAACAATTTCTTTCATCTTCTATGTCATTCATTGTTACATGGATATGAATCTTATCTTCAAAGATTTGTGATTAAATTAAGGAGATTCATTTTGGGTTATAGCGTTCTCTTTGAATATTTGTTTAAGATTTCAGAGGCTTGCAACAGTATGTGGTGTTGTGACTGGTTATTAAAATTCTAGTGGAAAAGAAGAAGGTTCTTCTTTCCAAGTTGACCTTGGTAGCATTGTGTTGAAGTCTATAAACAGTCTAAAAGTTCTTTTTGATCTTCAGACAGACTAACGCTCAAGATATCGGTGTAATTTTGTGGAAATTTCCGTAGAAGGAGACTTAGGAGCAGGTTGTTGGGGATGGAGGATTCAAGAAGCGTTCTTGTGTAAATATTCACATAGAGTTCAGTTCGTGGAGCTGTGTACAAGTGAAGATTCACAATAGAGGAAATTTTATTTTCAACATTTAATTTTTGACTAAGTGATTGTACGAACTCTTGTAATATTGTTGCCAATCATATTGGAAGACCAACGAATTTTCAATAGGAAACCATTGAAGAGTGGATTAAGAAAAAATCAAGGATAAACGTGCCAAGGTGTACTCTCTTCTCTCTCTCCCTCTCTCTCTTTCTCACACTCACTCACTCATTTAATTTCGTAGTTAATCGCATGATTAGGTTGTTATGATTTCTTTTGAGAATTGCATGCTAATATGTTTATCTATTAGTAACGATTTATTACATATGTCATAGGTTTTGTTAGAATTGGTAATTCGACCTTGTCTCAGTATGGATTAAGTCTGAAGACTGTGATAGTAGAATCTTGTTCGTAATTGAAAATCATTCAATAACACATCTTGTGAAGTTGAATGATTTTACAATTCGATTAGTTTGTACTTTGGTGAAATTCAATGGTTCATTTTAATACATTGTAAACTCATTAAGCACACTTTTGAATCTCTAAATATAAGCATAATCTCTTTTACGTAAAATTTGCTTCCGCCACGCAAATAAACTTTATTTTTGAAAACTTGATAACTTGATAAAAAACCTTTTTCAAATGAACTTTTAACTTTGGGAGGCTTATTCACCCCCCCCCCCCCCCCCGGTATTTAGGCCGTTCATAGTCCATACTCTCACCCAACACCTATAAGAGTCAACCAAGGAGCATTCCAAGCTTTTCCAACTTCACAACCTTTTCTCTATCTTATCAAGGTGAACCTTCAAACCGACTTCCTTTGCAACCTTTAATACCTGAACATGAGAGAATTTCAAGCCTCAAATTGCTGCAAGCCATTCTAGGCATGCATGGAGCCATTGACATATTGAATTGTAAAATTGGTGCAACAACCAAAATCACAATTCTTGGTAGATAAAATCACGAGAATTGAAGAAAACTTACAATATGCCCTTCCTAGAGATAGAAACATACAAGAGGAAATTTTGAGTAACAATCTCTCCGTGATACTAGAGCCAATCTCCACTAAAGTGGCCACACCATGTGATGGTACTCCATGGTATCCAAATCACCAGCGGAGTAGGGAACATTATTCTCCTTCACCCAACTCAAGGGGGAGGAGTGAGTCATACTCTAATAGAAGCTCACGACCATTTTTGGTTATCGATGCACCATTTTTGGAGGAAAAAAAGTGACGACACTATGCTCCTAATGAAGAACAAAAAAGGAACATGTTATCGGCACACATCAATGATAGTAGAATTCCTAGTTCTCTAGAAAAACCTCTAAAGTTGGCCGACCTATAAGGATTCATAGGTTAAATAGACTATTTGAAGGCCTTAATATGAAACCGAATTTTAAATATGCTTTCGGGCTAGGTCAGACTTTTAAAAGGCAAAGTATGGCAAAAAAAGAATATACTAGGCCATAGGCCTTAAAAATTTATCATAGGCCAGACTCATGCCTTCTAAGGTCTGACATGACCTGGCCAATTTCCATCCCTAGTAATAGAGATGAGGATGTTGTGTTAGATGTGTGGTAAGACTAATACAAAATAAGATTAGAAATGACAATATTAGAAATAGTGTCGGCATAACACGTATAGTATAAAAGATAGTGGAAAATATACTTAGTTGGTTTTGACATGTAGAGAGAAAACTTGTAATTTTGTTGTAACTAGAGTAGATCAAATGTAGAATAGTCAAACAACTAGAGTTAAGGAAGGCCTAAAAAGACCGTAAGAGAAATTATTAAGAAAGATCTTGAGATTAACAATTTGGATGGAAGCATGGTCCTGAATAAAATATTATGAAAGAAGTTAATCCATGTAGTTGATACTACTTAGTGGAATAAGGCTTGATTTTTTTGGTTACTGTATTTAATTAAGTCATTCTATAGTACCATTTTTTCACTTAAGTTCTTAAAATCATTATAAAAAATATTTTAAAAAATATTTATTTAAGATCTATACTACTTTGTACCAACAGAAGACCCAATGAAGGAGATCCACATATTATTCCAAAGGATACCAATATCTATTTAACCTAGAGGAATATATATATCCACATGTGCAAGGCAAAAAGTACGCACATACTTTCCATACTTCACTCTACCCATTTTTGGACTCATTAACTGACTTAGGTGTTAGAGTGTTATCCTTGCAGGTCCATCCCCGTGATAAACTACATCAGAGACTTGCAAACCCATATCAGGAGTTCAACATCATAATCTAAATATAATTATGGTATCAATTCAGAATAGTGGTGTTGTCTATGGGAATCGACAATTTATTCTCGCAAATTTCCATAATCAGATCTTATCTAATGCGAAAGTCAGATCGCCAAAATGACACGCCAAAATGAAGGAGGATGACATGTGTCTAAAGCTCCTTCTTATCTTTCGACCTGACACCCCCTTTTAATTTATGGAATCGATGAGTCCAAAAGAAGTCATTGCACAAGAAGGTATTTTGGAAAATGAATTCCTAGTGATCTACATAAACAAATCAAAAATAGGCACAATCCTTAACAATACACGGTCCATCCAATGATACTGATTCGTGTCAAATGACTCATGATATGGAAGACCGCCCTTATCATTAGTCAGTGGATAGCGCCACCTATTCATACTTGGAAAATTTATAACTTAAATTTAGAGCCTACTCTTGGCCTCACTGGGATTACAATCACGCGTCCTCATATGCAGATCATTATAATGCTAAAGAACCTCCTCATCCCGGGTAGTAATCCCCGTAGAATGCAAATGATTAATAGAGGGGGAGGGGTCACCAGAGACCTCTTGAGAAAAAGGAACAACATTACCATGTTGATCATCACCAACATATTTCCTAATGCTCTCCTCAGAGAAAAAACTAGAAGATTTGTCAAAAAAATATTTCCCAAAAATGGATTTACTAGAAATACCATCAGACTAAAAAATGTCCGATATAATCACTAGACCTAAATTGGGGAAAATATGCACATAAGAAGTAGTATTTGAGCCATTTAGGGTTTCTACCCCCACAAATGAAGAAAAGTCACTATCGACATAGCTACTTCCTAAAATAGTAGGTTGATCATTCATATGGGTCATTTCGAAGATAAAGGGATATAATATATTAAGTAAAAACCTATGGTTTAAAGTGGTACCTGGAAATAAAGGTGAATCTTAAGGAGAGAGAAAACGTAGGCGAGCGAAATATTGAGGAGACTCAAAGGATACATAACTTTAATAAATAGAGAGGGCACCTTGATCAGGGCTTGCTTGAAGGAAGGAATATGGTTTCTCAAGACCTAAATGAGCTTTAATGAGTAATGAGAACAAAAAATCCATTCAGGGAATTAAATGACCCTTATATAAGAAATATCGGACCTATGAAGCAACGGTCCAAATGAACAAGAAATGGGAAAACGAAAAGCAATTGTCAGATTGCGAATTGAAAATACCATAATACTCAAGTGCAATCAAGCACCCTATGAGGAGACGTCATGCCCTAACCCGCTAGCCTAGGGCCACATGTTGAAAATTTTCGCAAAGTGTCCCAATGTCAAGAAAGGAATTTAATGTTGTCATACCCCAAATTTTTCCTACCCTTTATCAAAATTTCTGGCTTAGACTTCTCATTTCATCTACATACCTATATTAGGTCATCTTGCATGTCATGCATCATTAATCAATAATTTGACATGGGATCAAGAGTTCTTGTGATTTTGGTTTTCCCCATTCAAAGAGGATTATTTGGTTCCCAAGCAAAGGTTGAAACTCATATCATCAAGATCATAGTCTTTGCCAATCATTATTAAGTTACAATGGCATCTTCTTCAAGTTTTCTCAAGAACATCGAGTACTTAAGGCTTTGGGCTCATTTGTGTTGATCTTGGATTAGAGTTTGGATTAATTATCATCCTATTGGAGCATGCTCATCTTAATTGTGCATCTCAAAGGAATGAAATTAGGGTTTGTGTTGATCATTGTTGCTCAAAGTTATTTGGCTTTGGTCAAAGTCAATTTAGGGTTGACTTTTTTTACCAAAGATTGATCTAAAGGCATGAGTAGAGGTTTATTGTGTCTATATGCATTTTATTGGTTCAAGAGAGTATTTCAAATTATCGAAGATAGCATGGAAAATTGAAGATTTGAATTTGGTTTCATTGGTAAAAGTCAATAAAGTGCGTAAAAGTCAATAAAGTGCGTAAAAGTTAAAGGTTGACTTTAAGGTTTTTGGTCAAAATCAAGATATCAAGCCAAAATGTTCATAATAGGACCAAAGTGATGCCAAGTGTCAAGGAGAATCATGAAAAGTAAAAAATGGATGAAAAGGTCAAAGTTGAAGAAGTTGGAAAATTTTCTAAGTCCAAAAATAACATGTTCCTTTGGTCAACTTTGCAAGACTTTATCTTTTTCATTTATGAACCAAAATTGGAAAATAAGGGTTGAAATTTAAGTTTATGCTTGATACTACATCATGGTACAAAATTTAATTCAAAAAGCAATCCATAAGTGGTAGAAATTTGGTGCTAAAGTAGAGGATTCAAAAGGTGTGAAATAGTAAAACACTTAGAATTTTTCTAAGTGTTGGTTCACTCTTGTGACATGATTGCGAAGGAAAGTTATTGGAATTTCAAGATCTTTCATCAATTTGGTTTCTACCCCAAAATTGTAGTATGACATGATGTCTATCCTATGACACCAAATTTGTACCAAATGGATCACTATACATCAAGATAAACAATGGTAAAGTCACCATGTTGAACCTGCAAAATCCAAAATGCCATAACCCTAAACTAATTCCCAAAACAACCAAAAATTGAAAATTAGTTGAACCAAGCTTCTCCCTCGTGCCAACTCACTCTTGTTCAAGTTACAAATACTTCCCTACCTTCTTTCCAAGCCTGCAACAAGCTGAATTCAAGCGTACCTCCAAACCACCATTCAAATGCAATTTCATGCCAATAAACTCCAAACCTAAAAATAACTACCTCTAAACCTTAGATTTGGATCCTAACCTGATCAAGCTTCTTCCACAAGCTTCATGAAAATCACTATTTCCCTCCATAATTAATGACAATCATCATTTTTTCACCAAAAACTCAAAATCTTCATTTCTTCGAATTGCAATTTTCCTTCACACGCATACTCTCTCTCTCTCTCTCTCTCTCTCTCTCTCTCTCTCTCTCTCTCTCTCTCAATTTTTTCACATTTTCATCATCATCATCATCATCATCATCATCATCATCATTCATAGACACTTTTGCAAGCAATTTATGATCCAATTAATCAGAAAATCCAAAATGCAACCTTCATGTTCATCAATAGAGTGAAATTTGAATTTTCCATTTCCTTGCAATTCTCCAAGATCTAATGCTTCAAACATCATCTACAAGTCATGAATAAGCAACAATATGCACTGGATCACTTCTGGATCCACTGAATTGAGTTCTCCAACTTCATCTCCTTCATCACATAGTTGGACTTGGTTGAGAAGATTAAGCAACATTCAAGCACAATTATTCATAGATTCTTCATCCTCAAGTATCACCGAAGTTTAATCAATCATTATTTCACCTTGAAATCCACTTTAAAGAGGCATCAGACCTTGCTCTGATAGGTACACTTGCTCAACTTCGATCTCAATCATTTCGTCATCATTTTGCATGATTCTCGACACAATTATGATCACTTTTGTATGAGGAATGATAACCCTAACGTTTTGAGGATTGATTCTTATTATTAGCCATTTAATTTTTGTTTGAAATATTAGGGTTCATGTATGTTTTAGTTCGATCTGGGAGTTTAGGATTGCTTGAATGAAAATTGAGTCTAAATTTAAGATTAGTGCGAGATTTCGAGTGAGATAATGGTGAGCTTTTGATTTATGGAAAACTCAACCACCATTTGTGGTGGCCGGAGTTGAAACTGTTGAACGGAGAAGATGAGCTTTGGCGCCAGACTATCAAATTCAAATAATTGAAGTGGTAGTGTATCATTGGTCCATGCTTATTTTCTTTTTATTTTTGTATTTTTAATTGCTGAAAATCAGAGAAAATTGGATGTTGGGTTGGGCTTTGCGCAACTTTGCTTTCTACCACATCAATTCAATTTGACACCTCTTGGCACAATTGATTATAATTTTTCCCTCTTTATTTGTTTTGATTTTAATATCTCTTTTATTATTTTAAATACTAAAGTATTGCCAAAAGTATTTCAAATATATAGGACTTTATTTTTAATTTTTGGATATTATTTTTAATTTTTTTAGGATACTATTTCTATTAATTTGTGCTTTATTAATTCAAAAAATGGTAAAAAAATTTTTATTAAAGTTTGTTTAATTTTGGAAATTGATTTTTGATTATATTTGCATGTTGATTAAAATCCAAAAATAGGCAATGTCATTTTTGCTTTGATATTTTAGGGTTTTATTAGAATATTATTTATTTCTTTTTAATAGATCTCCTAATTCAACTAATACCTTTGTTCTTGAAAAAAATCTTGATGACTTGTGGTTGATTCTTGATGACCTAGTTTGATCTTGATGATTGGTTTGATAATTCATTTTTTATTGAACGCTTGTGTGATGACATGTTCCCTTAAGTTTTGTTTTAATTCAATTTTAGTCTCTGATTAAATTGAATTAAATAGACCTTAGGCTTTAATTCAAGAAAGACAACAATTAGGATCTCCTCTTTGATCCTAACCTTAAGTCCATGATGCATGATAACATTAGGGTTTTAGTCCCCTTTATTTTTCCCTTTTGCATTGCATTGTTTCTTTTCCCTTTTAAGACACAAACCTCTTTTCTTAATGAAATTCAAAAATACGTAATAAATACGATACGTATAAATACGTCATGAGCCTTAAGCACATGAGAAAAGATGAGCGGGAGTTATTCCTTACCTCTTTTTAGAGTATTTTGTACATGAGACGTTTATCTCATTCATACGGAATACTCGCTCTCATGTCACAGACGTTAGTATAATACGTATCTCAAACATTTTCAATACTAAGGGATAAATACTCAAATACCCCCATCCTTTGAGGGACCATTTGAGATATTTCCCAACAAAACACTTCACCAAATTCAAATCATTTTGCCTCTTGGCTTTTCTCTTTAACCTTTTCATTAAAGGACATGTTATTTCCATTCTATTGCATCGAAGATCATGCCTAATGCTTGAGTGCGAACGTTAACATCTTCCATAAAAGACACACAACAAACAAAATTTTTTAAGATGAACTATAGAGCTCTGATTTCTCTATGGCATATTAGGGATACGTAGGCACAGGGTTCAGGAAATCCAAGCGAGCTCAATAATAAAAACTTGTTCTTTTTCCTAATCAATTCACTCATGCATTCCCTTAAGCAAGTAAATTTTTAGATATACACACCCTTTGATTAGGACAACTAGAATGGACCCTGTTGAGTACAACGGACGTGAGGGGTGCTAATACATTCCCTTTGCGTAATCGACTCCCGAACCCGAACTTGGTTGTGAGACCTTGTTCTTTCCCTTCTGAGGTTTTCTCGATGTTTTCCTTTTCCATTTAAGATAAATAAAGTTCGATAACGACTCTGTGTTTTTTTCGCAATAACGACAAATGTGCATATCCCCCATTCCACATTGGCCTGACATATTAATCCCTGTCAGCAATCAACCCGACAATGTAAGGCAGACACAAATTCTAAAAAGCTTTCTATTCAACACTTCATAGCAAATCTTATGAGCAACATATATAAGTTAGCCAAAGGCCCAATGAATGAGGCCCACCTATTATTCTAAAAGAGCCTAATATCTATTTGACTGAGAGGTATATATATCCACACATTCAAGGTGAAAGCTACACACATTAACTGACTTAGGTATTATAGTGCTAATCTTGCAGGTTCATTCCTTTGATCCACCGCATCGGAGATTTGCAACACCACATCAACAGTCCAACGTCATAATATGACAAAACTTCATTCATATAACTAACCCTATTTAATGGAATAAGTCTTAATTATTGTTATTGTATTTAATTAAATCACTTTTTTAATTAGTTCTTAAATTCATTTGTAAAAATTTATAACAAATACCTATAAAGGACATATGAACAATAATACGTCCCCGTCTCTAATTATAAGTCACGTTTATATTAGATTATAGCCACTTTGCAATTTTAATATTAATAATTATTTTTTAATTTATTAATCTTCTTTCTTTATATATTTTTAATCATCTTTCGTAGTCTAATTAATAAAAGACAATGATATAAAATATCATACTTGATTTATTTAACTACATTTCTTAATATACTTATATTTATAGTTATACATTTATACTTACATATTTCATAATTGAAAACATATTTATATTTAATCTTCAATATATTTTGAATAAAATTAACTATATAATAAAAATAAATAATAGGAAACCAAAAAAATGAAAATACTAAACAGTGACACTATATCCATAAGAAAAAGTGATCCATAAAATTCCGAAGGTACTACAAAGAATCAACGGTGGAGAAACATCCATCCGCGGAAACACGGAGCCGCTCACACCCAAAACCTTGGAATCTCACACTCACACACACCCTTCTATACACAATCAAAAAGTAGCTTTGAACGCAGACACACCCACTAAACTAACCTAACCTTAGTTAACTCCTAACCCTACTTCATTCATTCTCGTTCTCCATTCTCCTCTTCCTACTCTTTATTTATACCCCATTCCCACCTGCACCCAGTTCCATTCTCTTCTCTTCCACTTCTTCTCCTCATGTGAAGGAACTCTTGGTTACCACAATAATATTACAACAATACAAAAAAATAAAATAATAATCATGAGTTGTAACGGTTGCCGTGTCCTTCGAAAGGGTTGTAGCGAGTCTTGTATCTTACGCCCTTGTATTCAATGGATCGATACCCCTGAATCACAAGGCTATGCCACTGTCTTTGTTGCCAAGTTTTTCGGGCGCGCTGACCTCATGTCTTTCATTTCCAACGTCCCTCAACCACAAAGACCCGGTATATTTTTTTTTACTTCTTTTCATTAGTTTTGCAGTTATTCTAGCTCAAACACGCTTAACTAAGTTTTTCGCAGCGGTTAACTAAAGTTTTTTCTGTTATAACTATTATGCAGCTTTGTTTCAATCTCTGTTGTTTGAAGCGTGTGGACGAACGGTTAACCCCGTTAACGGTGCCGTTGGACTTTTATGGACAGGAAACTGGCACGTCTGTCAAGCGGCAGTTGAAACCGTTCTCCGCGGCGGAACCCTTGGGCCTATACCTGAGCTTCTCGGTTTAGATGAGTCCTCCGAAGGGGAAGTCACGTGTAACGACGCGCGGAAGATCCGAGATCCGAACTCGAGTTTCCGGTTTACGAGTTCCGGTGGTAAACGCAAGCGATTGAGTGAAACTGCGAAGATTCAGACGACGGCGACGACTGATCTTAATCTCCGATTGACGCCGTGTTTTCTTCAGAACGCGTTGACCAACCGGAGGGAGGTTCACCGGCAGGGATCACCGTCGTTGAATTCTGAGGAATCTGTGACGACGACGACGTGGTTGGATAGTGGAAACGGAGATGATTACGTTCACGACGGAGACCGGAAAGTTCTTAACCTTTTTGTTTGAAGGATATTTCTTTGAGATTCGTGTTTTTTGTTTCTGGATCGTGCTATTAAGGGCTTGAACGCACGTTATTTTTGTCTTTTATTAGTTATTTCTTTTGCCGGAAAATAACTCCGGCGAGATTTTGTAAAACGCCGGCACATGATTTTTCTCTGTTCTTTTATAAACAGGGAAAAAGATGAAGGTTAGTCGGTGAGGAATTTTTTTTTTTTTTTTTTCTTTTAAATCTGTTAAACATGTTGCTATGAAGGTGTGACATGAATATTAAATAATTAAATCCTAAAGTAAAAACATATTTTCTTTTTAATTAGTTTTTATCATAGTCTAGTTTCATTGAATCATTAGTATTTTTATTATTGAATCATTGAATCATGAAGGTGGACAAAATTTTAAGTTGGTTTATTGTGATAATTATTTTTAAATAGAAGTAGTACTTGTTTTTGTTACAAATTTTCATTAAATATATATTTTTTTATGAAACTAAAAAATAAAATATATTGAATTACAACTATAAAAAGTGTGAAAATATTTCTTATTGTTAGCAATTGAGTTTATAGTAGTATAACTCGATTATATTCTAATACTTGTGTTCAAACTTTCAAAAGATCATAGATTTTAGACTAATGGAGTAAGTGATTGAGTTTAACAACGTAATAATCATATTTCATTACTTAAATAATTATAGAATTCTTTTAAGAAATATTAAAATTTAATAATTGAATTGTAAGTTTTTTTTTTTTTTTAAATATTAGTACGCGAGACATAATTTTTTTAATCAATTAAATGAATTATAATAGAATATGTATGTAAGGAAAATAATGCTCAACAAATATAAATTAATTTTTCGTTAGCATTGTTTTTAAGCGTTTGATGACCAATGAAATCCTGTTAAAAATAAAAAATAAAAGTTTGATTCAAGCAGCTAAACACCTTTTTTGACCTCATCCATATACAAAAGACACGTGGGAGTTGTCTGTGACTCATTTCTGTGTCATCTACTAGGTTGTATTTATCCATACACAAAAAAACAATAGAAGATTTTGTTTCATTTATTTATATATCATTTATAAGAGATAGTCACTCAGATAGATATAAGGGATACATATATTTCAATATAGAGTTTAATGGTAATACAGTGTAAAAAAAAATTACACATATATTTAATTAGAATATTTTAAAATGTTAAATCATAAAAGTATTTTAAAATTTACAGTGTAATTGACGTTTTACATAGTCATCATTAATTGACAGTGTAAAAATAATTTACAATGTGAGTGCACCATCTCTTTTCTCTAAAATATATATCATATTTAAATTTTAAACAGTTTTTTTTTAAACAATAGATGTGTTCGTTTTGGTAAGAGTTTAACTCATATGTGTTACTTAAAGAGGGGTGTTATATTTACACCAGTTTTTATACACCGTATTCAAATAACAAAGATAAAAAGTCTTGCACATAAACCAAGATAGAATAAATTATTAAAATATAAAACTAGTATGCTTTATATATACACTTACGGTGTAAGTGTAAACAATCGGTGTACACATATCTTTTCTCTTACTTAAATTAGATGAGTTTGAGTTGTTGAAAGTTACATTTTTAACAGTAATATTTTATTATATTTTTATATAATATAATATTGTAAATAAATTATTAATATTTATAAAATAATTTTTTTATTGATTATAATTAATAAAATAATTGAATAAAACAGTTAATAATTAAGAGTAATGTAATGAAAATAATAATTGATATTATAAAAAGATAATTATTTTAAGATAAAAAAGATGAATACATAAAATTTTTGATGAGGCTGAAGGAACACCACAAAAATTATCCGCCAATATTTTTTTGACAAATAATGATTATATCATAGTCTACTAAGGAACACAATCAATTTATAAGTTGAAACACAAATATTGCGTGTTTACAAGATGCTTCTTAAAAAGATGAATACATAAATTTTTGATGAGGCTGAAGGAACACCACAAAAATTATCCGCCAATATTTTTTTGACAAATAATGATTATATCATAGTCTACTAAGGAACACAATCAATTTATAAGTTGAAACACAAATATTGCGTGTTTACAAGATGCTTCTTAAAAAGATTAATACATAAATTTTTGATGAGGCTGAAGGAACACCACAAAAACTATCTGCCAACGTTTTCTTGACAAATTATGACTATACCATAGTCTATCAAGGAACACAATCAACTTACAAGTTGAAACACAAATAGTGTGTTTACAATATGCTTCTTAAAAGCATATTACACAAATGAAATACAACATAACACAAAAGTGTTGACCAAGTCAATGAACAAAAGTTCCTTGCTTTTAACAGGTTTTCAAATGAATAGTGTTTCAGCGTATTCAAAAATTTGTTCGTTGTTCAGTGATTCGTCATTGTTGCAATCTTCCAAGTATTTATTATATGAGCATCAAAAGTTCTGTTGGAGGCTAAAGATGGAATTGCACAATCTCTTAGTTGTTTTTCTTCGTATCGATCAGGAGAGAGTGGTAGACAATATTGTACAATCCTTTCACCGCAAAAAATGCGTAGTGGAAGGAATATTTGATTTGTACCATGTACAATTTTGTCTCTTGTAAAAAAACTTTGAACTTATTTTCTAATCATCAGATGCTTTAGAAAATGTAGAGTGGTGAAGCGTGTTTAGAAGGATCAAATGTTGAAACGAAGTCTTCAGAACTTTGTCTTCAAAATCTTCAAAACTAGTTCTCCAAAACCTTTTCTTCAGAACTTGGTCTTTAGGACTTGCGCCAAAAGTCAGATCTTGAGAGTCTTTAGAAGCTCCCTTAGAAGAGTCACAATCAGAAGCGATGACTTGCATTCTATCAGAATCAAAGTCAAAAGAACATTCCAATCTTGACTAATCTTTGTAAAGCATCCTTTGTATCTTCCCATGGTCACAGTGTTTTGATTCCAGAAACTGATGACGTCACACGCCATTATATCAGAGTCAGAACTTGAAAGCAAAAGCTACACACTAGACAAAAACCATTAGGATACAAAATTATTCTCTAAGATATCATGAATTATTATCATCAAAACTAAAAGCCAGCTACAGAACCAAATCTTGTTCTTACAATCTCCCCCTTTTTGATGATGACAAAACCATGTATTTTGATAAACAATTTTACTTGATTTTATCACTTAAAAACATATCAGAGTGAACTTTGAAACCTCCCCGTGAGTTTTATATTCTCAAAACTTATCTCAGCTTGTCCAGAGTCTCCCATTGAGTACAAGACTTAGAGAAATGTTTTGAAAACTAAAACCATGTAATACGCATGAAAGAAGCACTTTCCTGATAAAACACTTATCAACTTCTTAGAGTCTGATAGTGGTTTATCTAATCCTGTTTCATCCAACTCAGAACTTGGTTGATATACCTCATTGATTTAACTCAGAACCTGGTTGAACATTTATCAACACTTCAGAGTCTGAATTTGATTTCTTGGTTCATCATCTTACAGCCTGGCTAGCTATTAGAGAAAATGATGACTTGAAGTCTAGTTAATAGAAACAACAACAATTATATTAGAGTCTGGTTGAAGTTATATTAGAGTCTGGTTAAGTTTCCTTTAATCAAAGGTTTTATTCTTGACTCATATTAGTTTGATTATAGATCAAATCAGAGCAACCAAATTTCTTTAGAGGTGCCTGTCTAAAAAAATTCAGTGAACTTTTTTCAGAGTTCCCGATCAATTCAACATTGTTAGAGCAAAGGAAAAAATCAAGGTGCGGAGATGTATGGGTCAGTTTCTTGGAAATAGATATATCAAAATCAGTATACTTTCTTCCTCCTTTTGTCATCAATCAGAAAAGATTGCAAAAAGAACAAACTTTCATTAAAATATGTATGATAAAGATACAAAAAAAATGACAAAACGATAAACTTAAAGGTAAAAAAATTATGGTGGGCTAGATAGTTTAGCCATGATCTGTGAAAGCATTCAAGTTATTTGAGAGTTGTTTCTTGCTTGATCTTCTATCAATTGATCTTGTCTATCCAGACATGATCTGACTACTGCATTTTCTTGCTTGATCTCTTCTAGAGTCTTCAAGATTGCAGAAGGAAGAACAACAGTCTCAGATGCTGGTTTGAGAGCAGGTGTAGAGTCTTCAACAGGAGGCTTCTCAGAAGCATGTCTAGAAGAAGAGACAAACCATTTGAGAATCTAGTTCAGAAGCAACAACTTCAGGTGCAGGAAGTAGAAGCACAGAAGGAGGAGGTCTGCTAGCAAGCATCTTCTCATATTCCTTTCTCCGAGCATCCTTCACCCAGAAGTATTAGAGTTCCTCAAAATTGAAGTCCATTCAAAATCTGAAGTTACTCCAAATAACTGTCATAGTGTAGGAATCCTTATAAGCATTGCGATTCTCAACCAAAGAATGTATCCTGTCTATAGCCTCATACTTAAACCGATTCAATAATTCATCCACGGGTGTGAGGCAAACATCACTTCTTAGGATTAAAGATTCATGGGCAGAGACATAGGGTTGTGAGAGTCTATTTGGGAAGATAATGATTTCATCAAGGGATTCAGTATAAGAGGGTTTGTCAATAGGTTCAATGTTAGATTCAGAGGTGGGGGAATCTTCTACTATGGGGGCATCTAGGTTAGTGGAATGATCAACAAAAAAATCTTGGGGAAGGTGTTCAATGGTTATGGATGTAGATTGATATATGAGTGTGGTTTATGGTTGGGTTATTATAGTGGGATTGGTTTCAGTGAAAGTGGGTTGTGTTTGTAGAGGGAGAGAAATGGTTATTTGAGATGAAGGGGGTGGTAGAGGTTGTTCGGAAGTAGTAACTTTAGTGGGATTTGGATTTTTCTGGTGGGGAGCAGTCACTGTTCCAAATGTGGAAACAAGAGGTGGAGGCGAGGTTGAAGTGGTGGAGGATAAATTATTAAACACGAATTCAAATAATGAGATACTATAAGAGGGAAAACTTACACGAGTAGAACCATAAGCTTCAGAGTCCTGAACAAGTCCCGAGTTCTTGATGAAGAAGAAGTTCTAGCAACCTTGGTTGATACAGAAGATATAACAACAGCTTCTGGAGTGGTTTCTAGAGTTATCTTAGCAAAGTCGTGAACCTTAATCTTCTCCGAAGGCCCTTTGCTTGAAGATTTATGATAATGTTTTCTCTTCTTCTTAGCTGGGGACGTAGAAGGTGGAGAACCAGAAGGTACTTGACTAATCAGAATGGTAGAAGTTGGAAGATCTTATGGAAATCTAGGAAGGTCATAGGCAGGGAAATCATCCACTACCACCCTTCTGGAAGAGAGAGAGAGCAACTTTATTCATCGCTTCTGGATGAACCTTTATTTCAGGAATCAAGCTCATATTCTTCAGAGTCTTTCCATCCATATAATTAACAATATTAACTAATAACTCCCTTTAAAGTTTAAGAGACTCCACAAATTTTCTTTCCACTAGAAAATCAGATAGAAGTCTTCACATAGGAATCTAATTTCTAGGTATAGGTTAACCATCTCTAGTTTCCCTGATGAGAACTCTCAGGCGACTGAAAAGAATAGCTGGAAAAGAAATCTTTCTTCCAGAAGTTATGTGGCACAACATACATTTTTGTTCATAGTTGACATAACATGGGGAGTTGGATGACGGACGATGATGAATGCTACCAAGAATGATCTTTTGCCAAACTTTCAAGTTTGTGTGAAGATTCTTAGCCTTGTTAGAATCAATTCCATCCTTAAAAATGGTTGCGCTAAGTTGATAGTGCAGCAGCAGTAGTAACATTGGAGTTACTCTCCAGGATGATTCTATTTTCAAAACACTTTATGCTTTTTCCATCATGATTTATAAGTTCAGAAATGTTCTTGACGGAAATGCATATGGGTTTTCCAAAAACCTTTGAGCAGATAAGACCATTTTCTGATACATAAGCACGTAGAAAGTTGAAATAGGTTTCCTAACCTTCGGTCAAAATAGGTTTCCTAACCTTCGGTCAAAATAGGTTTCCCAACCTTGAACCTTAAAAATCTCAAAAAAGTCGAAATCATTAGCTTTGATATTTTCAAAGTCCACACACAGTTCATAGTGAACTCTTAACTCATCCATAGAAGTAGAAAGACGAATTTCAAGATCCTGTTGTTCTTGTTGAGCAGTTGCTGGGTTGAAGCGAGTTGAGGTGATGTTTCAGTACCCATTTGTTGTTGTTGAGAAGATGAAGATTGTTGAGTATCCATATTGAAGATAAGAAGAAACTAGGGTTTGGGTTTGTAGAGAGAACATGTTTTCTTAGAGAGAAAGTGTGGGTTGGAGGCGAAAGTGTGTGAAAAGTGAGTGAAGTGATTTTAAATGAAAACTTTTGATGTAATGATGAGAAAAACTTGAACAGTGCAAAGATTTATGACAAGAGGGATGCGTGAAATGAAATTTAACCTAATCCCAATTAAATCATTGTGCCTAAGACGTCACTCAAGCGTTTGGGTGTGTTTCAAGAAAAGACAACTTTCTTAATTTGAACCACAAACCTTTTCACTTGCTTGAAAAGTATTAATATAGAGTACATTCTGACATGTGAGCACTTCACACTTTAGAAGTCTCCTTGTTCAGAAGAATGCAAACTCTCATAGTCTCATTTATCATTATGAGTCATAATCATTATGAGATTTTCAGCCTTCTTATTATGGACACAGTACCATCTGTAAATGTTTCAAAATGAATACAAATATATCTTCAGCAAGGGGTTTTGTAAAGATATTAGCCCATTGATGGCCTGTATCAACAAACTTTAAGTTTAAAAAACCCTTTAGAACATAGTCTCGTATAGAGTGATGTTTAATCTCAATATGTTTAGATCTCGAATGTAGAATAGGATTCTTAAAGAGACAGATCCTAAAAGTATTATCATAGAAGATAAGAATGTCACTCTCAAATATCTGAAAATCTTCTAACTGACTTTTCATCAAGAGGATTGGAGTGCTGCATTTAGAAGCAGATATGTATTCAGCTTCTGCTTTGAAAAGCTCTATTGTTGAATGTCTCTTGCTGGACCACGAGATAAGATTGTCTCTCAAAAACTGACAACTTCCAAAAGTACTATTTCTTTCAAGTTTGTCTCCAACATAGTCAATGTTACAATAACCTACTAACTTGTATTAATTTGATTTTCTATAACACAAACCAAGGTTAGTAGTACCTTTCTGAAACCTAAAAATCCTCTTAACAACTGTTAAGTATGATTCTCTAGGATCTGATTGGAAGCAAGCACATAAGCAAACACTAAATAAGATATCAGGCCTAAAAGCAGTCAGGTATAAGAGAGAACTTATCATACCTCTGTATACATTCATATCTACTTTTCTTGTTACCCCATCCTTCTCCATAATGCATGTAGGATATATATTAGTATTTAATTCCTCGCACTCCAACATATCAAACTTCTTCATAAGCTCTCTAGTGTACTTGCTCTGATGGATAAATGTGCCTTCTAGACTTTGATTTATCTGGATTCCCATAAAGAACTTGAGTTCTCCCATCAGACTCATCTCGAATTCTGCTTGCATAGACTTAACAAATTCCTTGCACAAAGTAGCATTAGCAGAACCAAAAATAATATCATAAACATAAATTTGCAAAACAAGAATATAATTTTTGAATATATTATAGAATAAAGTGGTATCAACCTTTCCTCTGGTGAAATCATTTTCTAAGAGAAACTAAGATATTCAAAGTGAATCAAGATTTTCAAGAGCCTTTCATGATTGAAGATCTATTCATCAAAATTTCTGTAATGACAATGACTTTAACTATGTTTTTATTTGGTATTATGAGTAGCTAAACCCCATAGCTAGAGGGTGTCACTGATTTGGATTTTGTTAATGATTTTGCCTTGAACCTTGTAATGACTACAATTTGACATATATTTGATTTACTTTTAATTTATGCTCAATGCTTTCTCTTTCAGAATAATCGAGAATAGGTTTACGGTTGATTATTAGGCAGGACTGTTAGTGTCAATGCTTAATTAAGAGTATTTTGTAGTAGATATTACCTAAAACTAGGGATACCCTATAGAAACCGGATTGTTCTTGATCATAAATTGCATAATTTCATCTATAATTCTCTATGGACATAGGAGTTAATTTGAATGATCAAAGGTTTGTTCACCAAGGACTTAGGAATAAACACCCTTAGGCTATGTTTGGGAGTTTGGAGGGGAAGAGATGGGAGGTCTTTGGAAAATAGGAAGAATTAGGTGAAAAGGATAAAAAGATTTTGGGTAGGAGGGTTTTGGAGGGTTTGAGTTTATTTATAACACCAAAAACCCCATAAAGTGGGGGAACTCAAAAATTGTATTGAAGGATGGTTTTGGAGGGTTTTGAAAGGGTTGTATAAATTTTCCAAATATCTTTTAGGTTTCTATAGTATTCTGAAAATTAAAAATTTAGTAATGATAATGACTCTTTTATCATTCTAAACAAAATTATTTTTTCAAAAAATGTCAAATATTTTCCTATATTTTTTTAAAATTTCGTTTTTGGAAGCTTTTCCCTCCCCTTCAAAGTCCCAAACATAGCCTTAAGAACCGGTAAACAATTGTGTCATAAAAGTTGTTGCAAGGTCATGTTATGATTGTCAATAAGTCTAATCACACACCTTCCTTAGCATTTTCACTCATATTAGTTTAAATGTTCAACAACTTTGTTTACTTTTATTTATCAACTTATTTAAGATTAGCAAAATTTCCAAACCAAAATCCCAAGTTGATTTTGTTTAACAATACTGAAATTCCGACTATATATCACCAAGTAGTCCTTAAGATCGATACTTGAGGTTTCCCATTATTAATATATTGGTAGATTAGTATATTTGCTGATTTACCAACCACTAATCTTGCTGGTATACAAACTCTATTAATAAATTTGCTACTCACTTCTTAACTACTTTCATTATAACGACTTACATTATATGTATATCAAACATATTAAATTAACAGCTTTTACCATTTCATAAGTTAAACAAATGGATACTTCCATATTTAAAACGCGTATGAGATGCATCACTATATGGATCACTTATTGATAAGTGTCAAAATATCGTTATTTTGAGTATATATTTTTGACACTTATCGATTCTATTCTTTCTGTTTTTATAATAAAATCCCAACTTGAGTTTTGATTCATTTTATGTATCGTTTAGCCATTTTTCATTCATTTTATAGGTATTGATGCATATCAGAGCCTCGAGTAATAAAGTATCGAAGACACGGCTTCGAATACACAATTTTTGAGCAATAAAGAGAAAATTATTCAGAAGCCCGCTTAGCCAGAGTTGTAGCGCACTACCTCTTTGAATAACACATGCATAATTGATTTTTTGAGTTCGCTTAGCCAACTCAACCCGCTTAGCGAGGTCCCCTGTACCATCATAGATATTTTATATATTTTTGGCAGTCAGCTCAGCGCGCTTAGCGGGGTCTGCTGAGTTTTGTTTTTCTATAAGTAGATTCCTTCACATTTTTAGGCTATGGTTTTGGGGGGTTTTGTGTCCCAATTCCATCAATCACATTTTTAGGTTAGATTAGCTTAGAAAACAATATTGGGTCGTGCATTTGGATGATTAGAGGTGGATTGCTCATTAATAAGAGCTGACAACCCGTGAGATGTTTGGTTAATCTTTTCTCCTCTTTGTGTGTTTTCTTTGTGTTTGGTTTGTATGTATATATTTACTCAAATCTTATGTATATTTATCGCTCATGGCATTTGCGAGATATTGGATCGAACTCTAGTATTGTCGAAAGGTAGCTTCTTGGTTCGACAGTTCGACAGAGTTAAGCATGAAGTCGAAGGATTGTTCACATGTTGGTGTCGAAGTGTGCATGCTGTAGTCGAAGATGGGTCTAGCATGCAGATGTCGAAGATGCTAGGGTTGTTAGCATGTTAAATTAGGTTTTAGTGTTTAAACCCTAATTTGTTAAGTTAGCTTGTTTATTAAGTTGGCTTGTATAATGGGTCTTGTGGAAAAAAGCCCATTAGTTAGTATGTTAGATTTTATTATAAATAACATACTAGTCTCTCATCATTGCTAAGCTGCAAATCCTAATTTAGGGTGAGAGAGGTTATTTGTTATTCTTGTAAACTTGTAATCTTGTTTTAAGAGAAAGTAAAAGAATAGCAGTTATAACCAATTATTGTGTTCTTATTCTCTTCCCTAATTCCCTATTATACTTTGTTATTGGTATCGTTTTTCACAACAAATTGGTGCGGTGAGCGTGGAGAAGATGCCTTCAACAAAGTATGAGATTGAAAAGTTCACCGGAGTGAATGATTTCGCTCTGTGGCGCTTGAAGATGAAAGCTCTACTGGTTCAGCAGGGTTGTTTGGAAGCGTTGAAGGGAGAGGCAGCCATGAATGCAGAATTGACGGCAGCGGAGAAGACGAATATGATCGAGAAAACACACAGCGCAATTTTGTTGAGCCTTGGTGATAAGGTTCTCCGGCAGGTATCAAAGGAGACGACGGCATCAGGGTTATGGGTGAAACTTGAAAGTTTGTATATGACCAAATCGCTGGTAAATCGACTCTACTTGAAGCAAGCTTTGTATTCATTCAAGATGATTGAAGACAAAGTATTGGCTGAGCAGTTGGATATGTTCAACAAGCTGATTCTTGATCTTGAAAATATTGATGTGAAGATCGATGATGAAGATCAAGCGCTGTTACTATTGTGTTCTTTGCCTCGATCACATGCTCACTTCAAAGAAACTCTCTTGTATGGAAGGGAGTCCCTGACGTTTGAAGAAGTTCAATCAGCCTTGTACTCTAAGGACTTGAATGAACGAAAGGAGCATAAACCTTCGACTGTTGGCGAAGGTTTGGCCGTTAAAGGAAAACTCTTACGAAAGGATGGTAAGTTCGACAAGAAGAAAGGCAAAAGCCAGTCGAAGACTTACAATGGCGAAGCATCTGGCATTCGATGCTACCATTGTAAGAAGGAGGGTCACACAAGAAAGGTGTGCCCTGAACGCTTGAAATATCATGGAGGTAAGGATAATGGCAACGCTGCCATTGTTCAAGATGATTTCGAATCATCTGATGTTCTTGTGGTTTCAAGCAGTGACTCTAAGAAGGAGTGGATTATGGATTCAGGTTGCACTTGGCACATGACTCCAAACAAAGACTTGTTCGAGGAATTATGTGATCAAGATGGTGGATCAGTATTGCTGGGAAAAAACAAGGCTTGCAAGATTGCAGGTGTTGGATCTGTGAGATTCAAGCTCCATGATGAGTCAATAAGGTTGTTAACTGAAGTCAGGTATGTTCCTGATTTGAAGAGAAATCTGCTTTCTCTTGGTGAATTCGACAAGAAAGGATATGTTTTCCAAGGAGAGAAAAGTATCCTAAGAGTCATGAAGGGTTCGAAGGAAGTCTTGAGAGGCGTGAAGAAACAAGGCTTGTATACCCTTGAGGCTGAAGTTGTAAGTGGTTCGACAAATGTTGCATCCACGAAACCTTTGTCGAAAAAAGAAATCTGGCACATGAGATTGGGCCATGTCAGTGAAAGGGGTCTGGTCGAATTAGGGAAACAAAATCTGCTTGGTGGAGACAAAGTCGAAAAGCTGAAGTTTTGTGAACCCTGTGTACTTGGAAAATCTTGTAGAGTGAAGTTCAACAAAGGCAAACAAAGAACAGATGGATCCCTTGATTACATCCATGCTGATCTTTGGGGGCCTGCAAGGTGTCCATCACATTCAGGAGCAAGGTATTTTCTATCCATAGTAGATGATTATTCCAGAAAATTATGGGTATTCATCCAGAAGACTAAGGATGAAACTTTTGAGAATTTCAAAAGTTGGAAGACTCTGGTTGAAAATCAGACTGGCAGAAAGGTCAAGAGGTTGAGAACCGACAATGGCCTTGAATTTTGCAATGAGGCATTCGACAGTTTTTGTGCTGCCTCTGGTATTGCAAGGCATAGAACTATTGCAGGTACTCCACAGCAAAATGGTTTGGCTGAAAGGTTTAATCGAACTATTTTGGAGAGAGTCATATGCATGTTGACTAGTGCGGGGTTAACAAAGGTGTTCTGGGCTGAGGCTGTTTCGACAGCAACATATCTGATAAACAGATGTCCTTCGACAGCGTTAGATATGAAGACACCTGAAGAAGTTTGGTCGGGACATCCACCAGATCTCGACAAACTAAGAGTATTTGGCTGCGTAGCCTATGCTCACATTAGGCAAGACAAGGTCGAACCTAGAGCTCTGAAATGCATGTTCATGGGATACCCTGAAGGAGTCAAAGCTTATAGGCTATGGTGCCTAGAGCCAGGTCACAGGAGGTGTATCACCAGTCGAGATGTAGTTTTCAATGATGCTGAAATGGCTTTTAAGAAAACTAATGATGTTGGTCGAAGTACAGAAACATCTGACGAAGAGCTGGAACAGGTAGATATTCCTGTTAAGGTGGAGCATGTTGATGCTGAATTGCATATCCCAGATGAAGTCGAAGAAGAAGCAGAAGATGCTGAAGTTGAGGAAACTGACGATGACTACCTATTGTCGAGAGATAGGTCGAGAAGAGTCATCAAGCCACCTCAGAGACTTGGATATGCAGATCTTATAGCTTATGCCTTAATCTCTGCAAGTGAGGTTCTAGACGAAGAACCTAGAGACTATAAGGAAGTTATGAGGAGTCGAAATAAGACTGAATGGCTGAAGGCCATGGATGATGAGATGAAATCTCTTCATGATAATCATACTTGGGAACTGATCAAGAAACCTGTTGGGGCAAGGTTAGTCAGCTGTAAATGGATTTTCAAAGTTAAGGAAGGAATTGAAGGAGTGACGTCGAAAAGATACAAGGCAAGGTTAGTTGCAAGGGGTTTCACTCAGAAAGAAGGTGTCAACTTCAATGATGTGTTTTCTCCTGTTGTGAAGCATAGGTCCATTCGAATGTTGCTTGCCATGGTGGCACAGTTCGATCTTGAACTGGAACAGATGGATGTGAAGATTGCGTTCTTGTATGGTGATCTAGATGAAACGATCCTGATGAGGCAACCTGAAGGGTATGTCGAAAAGGGGAAGTAAGATTATGTGTGCAAGTTAAAGAGATCTTTGTATGGGCTGAAACAATCTCCTCGACAGTGGAATAGGAGATTCGACAAGTTCATGGCACGCATAAGTTTCATTAGAAGTCAGTTCGACCACTGCGTTTACTTCAGATTTCGACCTGGTAATTCATTTGTTATTTTGTTGCTTTATGTGGATGATATTCTCATAGCAAGCAACAATGTTGAAGATGTGATGAGGGTGAAGGCTGAACTCAATTAGGAGTTCGATATGAAGGATCTGGGAGCTGCTTCCAGGATTCTTGGAATTGACATTCGAAGAGATAGAAAGAAATCGAAGTTATGTCTATCTCAAGAGGCATATCTACGGAAGATTCTTGAAAAGTTTGGTATGTCGAATTCGAAGCCAGTTGTGACTCCAACAAACCCTCAATTCAAGCTGAGTATTGATCAGTGTCCCAGTACTGATGTCGAAAGAGCCTATATGAATAGCATCCCATATGCTAATATAGTTGGTTCTTTGATGTATGCTATGGTCTGTACTAGACCCGACATAGCATACGCAGTAAGTCTTGTAAGCAGGTACATGGCGAATCCTGGAAAGGCTCACTGGCAAGCATTGAAGTGGATTCTAAGGTACATAAATGGATCTCTAAACAGAGTCTTAATTTATGGTGGAGCCTTGGGTGAAGATAGTAAAGCAGCAATAGAAGGATATGTCGACTCTGATTATGCAGGTTGTATGGATTCTAGAAAGTCTATTTCTGGATATGTTTTCACTATGTTTGGCACAGCAATTAGTTGGAAAGCAACTCTTCAGAAGGTTGTTACTCTATCAACCACTGAAGCGGAATATATTGCTCTCACTGAAGCTGTGAAAGAAGCATTGTGGCTTGAAGGTTTTGCGAAGGAGCTGAAACTTCAAGGTCGAGGTATCACTGTTAAATGCGATAGTCAAAGTGCAATACACCTGTCAAAGAACTCAGCATATCATGAGCGAACTAAGCACATCGATGTGAGGTTGCATTTCGTCAGAGGAGTAATCGAGCGTGAAGTCCAAGTGCTAAAGGTCTCGACTGAAGACAATGCTGCTGATATGATCACCAAGACATTGCCGAGTTGCAAGTTTTTCCACTGTATGCAGTTGATAAAGCTGCGTGAAGAAAGCTAGTCTGTTCCTTGACGTTGTAGAGTTAGGTCCAAGGTGGAGATTTGTGAGATATTGGATCGAACTCTAGTATTGTCGAAAGGTAGCTTCTTGGTTCGACAGTTCGACAGAGTTAAGCATGAAGTCGAAGGATTGTTCACATGTTGGTGTCGAAGTGTGCATGCTGTAGTCGAAGATGGGTCTAGCATGCAGATGTCGAAGATGCTAGGGTTGTTAGCATGTTAAATTAGGTTTTAGTGTTTAAACCCTAATTTGTTAAGTTAGCTTGTTTATTAAGTTGGCTTGTATAATGGGTCTTGTGGAAAAAAGCCCATTAGTTAGTATGTTAGATTTTATTATAAATAACATACTAGTCTCTCATCATTGCTAAGCTGCAAATCCTAATTTAGGGTGAGAGAGGTTATTTGTTATTCTTGTAAACTTGTAATCTTGTTTTAAGAGAAAGTAAAAGAATAGCAGTTATAACCAATTCTTGTGTTCTTATTCTCTTCCCTAATTCCCTATTATACTTTGTTATTGGTATCGTTTTTCACAACAGCATTGTATAAAATCTGTTTTACAAATCGTTATTGTTATCTTCCTTAATCTTTTTGCATTTATGTTTGGATTTGTGTTGCTATCAAGATATACTTCATAAATTATGGTAAGGGATAAACTTCTGTTAGTTTCTAGACTCTAGAGACAAATTTAGAGCTAACAATCCCTTGCGTGTCGAAGCTTAATGCTTCAGTTTTTGAGTTTCGCGCGAGAGATCGCCGACGCGAGAATACAGATGTTCTCGCAATTTTGCGTTAGAGATAACCTTGGTTGTGATTTATCTCGTTGGTGCTTTAGAGATGAACACTGATGTGAGAGATACGTGTTGATAATGACGAGTATTGTAGGTTGAGTTCAACTAATCGATAAGTTTAATTTTGCGACGAGTGAGTGTATTTGCATGCTTTAAGTTATTCTCTCCGAAGAATGTATTTATTTTTCTGTTTTTACCTTTTTTACTTTTATATCATTTAAACCCAAGCTAGAAAACACAGAAAACGTTGAACAACATTCTAACCAACCATTATCTATGGACACGATAGTTCTGAGAGTATTACTTCCAAATCTTTTGCTTGCCGATATATTGCGTCAACACTTATGCTGCAAAGGCCTGTTGATCCACCCATAACATGCCCATTCTTATGTCTAAACCAAGATATCATGACAACGAAGCCGTTAAAGGTTGGTATCACTTCCTAATTCATAAAGGTTTTTGTAAATGGAGATGTACAAAGATTTATATTTCATAATATTAATTGTATCAACAAGGTAAATGTTGACAAATTTAGTTTTTGATTATTCAATGTATTTGCTTTCGATCTTAATTATATATATATATATATATATATATATATATATATATATATATATATATATATATATATATATATATATATATATATATATATATATATATATATATATATATATATATATATATATATATATATAACTTAAACATAATTAGATTACCATTACATCAAACACAAAATACTTGTCTTATTGAAGACCATGAAATTCATTACACGAAAACATAGATAGTAACTCATAACTAAAACACATATAGTTAAACAACACCATAAGATTTATCAGTATCTTTCTTCAAGCTAAGCATAATAACTTACCTACTAAACCATCCTACTTATATTTAAACAACACCTTCACATTCAAAGACTTACACAATAATTTCCAAAGACGACAACCTCATTCATATTCTTCAGCATTCAACCTTCCTTAACGTCTCTTCATACTTGCATACATCATTTCTGAATGTAAGCGGATCATAAAACACAAATCATTGCCAACTCTAAAAGATCTCTTTGCAACCAAACTTGGAAAATGCGTCAATCAAAATAGTGGACAAGTTCATACTTAATCAAAATATAAATTATACTAAATTCCCAAATTATCTTATAATATAACTTCACACCATGACATATTTTTCCGTCTTTGATGCCTAGGTGATATTTTTCTCCCAATACATTTCATCGTCCAATTCTTCTACATCCTCCTCAGGCCTATTAATTTCAGGGAAAAGATGATGTGGTTGAACTTTATTTGGTTGTTGTCGTTAGTCTACTTTACTCCTCGTCTTACCTATTATTGTCATCATCTCATCCATCTCAAATTTTGTTTCATTGCACAATTATAAACAAAGGGTGATAATCACCCATCAAAAATTGTTGTGGGAAAAAATGAAATCAATTTATTATTCATGGTAGAAATCCAGTTTTGAAAGGATGTTTTTCATCTTGAAGGCGACAATTTTATCTACTTTACTGATTTTGAGAACATTAGCCAAGTACTTGAGAATCAATGTTTACTTCACAAATTTAAGCAAACAAGACATATCCAAAGACAAAAAAATTTGACATGTTATGAGTTTTTTCTTCAAATTTTGTCTATGTAAAAATACAACGATGTTGGAAACCATGTAAAAAAAGCTACACAATTAATAGACTAATTTGGGTTCATCCAAGTACAAGTGAATTATATTACTTGAGGATGATGCTAACAATTTTTAGAGGACCAAATTGCTATAAAGACATCAAAATAGTGGGTGGAAATGTACATTTTAGTTTCAGGGATGCATGTTTTAAAATGGGATTTCTTGAAGATAATAATGAATATATAGCAGCTATAAAAGAGGCAAATGATTCGGGCTCAGGTAACTTCTTGAGAAAGTTATTTTTGACTGTGCTTTGTCAGGTAACATTAATAAACCTTGTGAAGTATGAAAAAGAACTTGGAATTGGCTATGTGATTACTTCCTATATGAACAAAGACTGATTGTTGAGAAACAAGTGTTAGTGGTGTTGGGAAACAAGTGTGAGTTCTAAGTTCCACATTGCTTAGAAAAGTGGAGGTTGAACACTTTATAAGTGAGAGAACCTATACACCTATCATCTTAAGATTTTGAGTGAATATGAGGTGTCTCTCTCATTTGTTTGGGTGAGTCTTTAACCTTTAGGTGAGTGTTTTTCCCTATGTGAATGGTCCCCCCTTAGTGATGACCCAGTAGTGCTATTAGATCCTATTTCGAGAAAGGGACTTGCTCCTTGTGTCGATAGTCTTTCTGACACGGTGGTCAGGAGGCATACCTCATTGAAGTGCCCATGACGAGATAAGGGTGTCTTTCAGAGGCAATACAAGTAATTGGATGAAAGAGCTTCTGCTTGAGGGGGAGAATAGTTGACGGACTCACACTTGAGGGGGAGATTATTGAGAAACAAGTGTGAGTGGTGTTGAGAAACAAGTGTGAGTTCTAAGTCCCACATTGCTTAGAAAAGTGAAGATTGAGCACTCTATAAGTGAAAGAACCCATACACCTATCACATTAAGGTTTTGGATGAATATGTGGTGTCTCTCTCATTTGTTTAGGTGAGTCTTTAACCTTTAAGTGAGTGTTTGGCCCAATGTGAATGTTTCCCCCTTAATGATGACCCATCATAAAAATGTCAACTAACAAAGCTATTTGAGTATTATATTTTTGAAATCATACTATTTTAAATGATCATAGGAATTTTAGTATTATAAAATAAATTTTTGTTACTATGTTTTGAAATGTTAATGAATAACTCAAAACGCATGCAAATTCTATCACAAATAATTTATTACACTTTTATACGACGTAAAAAGTTTTAATGTTTTAGTCGATGGCTTTGTCAACAATATTGATTCCAAAGTTTCCGATTCTGAAATCTTCTACTCCTTCCAAGACGCTTCCAATGATGCTGATATCAAGTAATACCTTTTATTCTTATTGATTAGTACATCATTGTTTCGTGTTTTGATCTTCATGACATATGATAAAAGATAAAACAGAGAGAGGATGTACTTTGTTTCTTGCATTATTATATTGATATGTGTTCCTTTAAAACACGTTTGGAATACCTCCCAGAAACAAATCCGGTGAGGTTGCAACTGAATAGGTTAGACAGAGTTTCTTTAGGGATTTAAGCCAGACGATGAATGTATGCATGAGCTCAAGATGAAAGCATATCTTGCTTATCCCTCGATTGGGAACCCTATTTATACCTCTAGAATGATGAACCGCAACATTAATGAAGTGACACTTGGAGTCCCTTAGTAATAGCAGCTATCGTAACCTCTGCCGCCCTCCATTTAAGAAACATAACGCCTGTAACGGCCTAAGCGTATCTTGAATCTGTAACCGTCATAGCCAACTAGGACAGCCGGCTACCAAGGTGGAGAGTGGTGAACTCCTCCGACTTGAGGGCTTGCCGAGTAAAGAAGATGTATCCGACCTACTCGACAATATGCTGCCAAACGGACCTCATTGCCATAGTCGCTTATATTCGCACTGACTTCCATGTAGGTTTAATATTTTTGGTATGTACTATGATAACTACTTTGATTATTGTGATTAAATATGTTCTGATTATGGATATGATTTTAGTTAATTTTACCAAATATCTTACTAAAATCAGGGGAGGTTCGGGCTGAGCTAAAAACCACAATCTACATGCTCATTTAGAATATACAGTGTTGGAAGAAAATAATACATTTTATGTTTTGGTATTTTAACAACTGAGATATTAGTCACGTACAGGGCCGGCCCAACACATCTCGAGGCCTAAGGCAAAATTTTAAATCAAAATTTTTTAATATAATAAAAATATTTTTTTTTAATTAATATATTTTAGATGTTTTAGAATGTGAAACTATTACATTATTATAATTAATCATTTAATATTATACTTGATACTAAAATTAACTAATCTAAATACTCTTCTTATTATTTAGAAAATCATAATTGAAAAACAATGTCAAAATTATAAAAAAAAATTAGATATTAAATCTCCTATTATATTGAAGAATTCAAAAATTTATTATTTATACTTATGATTTTTAAATTAACAAATTATATAACACACATGGTAAATAATAATAATAATTATATATTTTAAATAGGTATTATTATTATTTAATTGGTATATAAAATAATTTAAAAAGTAATTTTTTAAAAAATTTATTAGTAAAATCATATAAATATAAAATAAAAAAAATGAGGCCCTAGGCGGTAGCCTTGGTGGCCTACCCCTAGGGCCGGCCCTGGTCACGTATTACACATGTCAAAACCACTATTGTTATAAGATCATACAGTGATCAAGAAGTTTGTTAAGCTACATGATATGAAACCTGAAATTATATAAATGAACTATAATTACATGTCACCAACCATTTTCCAAATGATGTTATTATTGGCACCTTCCATTTTATTTAGTGTATAGGATTAAGCTTATATTTTGATCCGTTGAAGTTTGTATGTTTGAAATCATACTGCATAACATATTCATAATAAAATTCTATGTTTTGAACAATAACATATTCATTATCAAATTCTATGTTTTGAACAATAAAATACATTTACTCAGAAGATATCATGAGAAGATGTCATTATAGATATTCTAACATTATATTGAGTGAACATCAAATTAATTTATGTTTGTTATATGCCTTTCACAGATTTGCAATTGACTGAGAAAGAGAGAGAAAATTTAACACTTGTGGAAATTGAGAAACTGTTGTAAGCAAATAGAAGAAGTTTGAAGGAATATTTCGTCCGGAATGTCTTATCCAAAAACTTATGTCACAAGGGACATAGGCAATAGAATCATTTATAACAAACATGATTACAGTATTGATATTAAACGATAAAAATTACATGATTTATTTCGTTCACTTATAATTTACTTACTAACACCAACTAGTAAAATACTCGTGCGACCGCACGGGTAAATTTATTTGATACGATATAAATTATATTTAGATATATATCAAAATTTAAAATTAGCTATTAATTTTAAAATGAATAATAATTATATAAACTCAATTGTATTAAATAATCAAAATAATTAGGGTCATGCTAACATGTGCCCTAATGGCACATGTTAATATACTATAATTAGAAAAATTTATATGTAATAAAATCATGTTTAAAGTTTCAAAAATTTGAATACACGCATTCCAAGAGAATATTTCTAATTAAAGTATTATTAACATGTGCCCTTAGGACACATGTTAGCATTTTCCAAATAATTATTATTTAAAATAATATATACTGTGCGCTGATATTGATACCTAAAATAAAATTTTTTATTTGATACAATATAAAATCTATTTATACACATATGTAAATTTGAAATGAATTATTTGATTATAAAATTAAAAATAATTATCATGCAAAAAGGGCCTAGCACCCTCCCTCTTATCAAATAATAATAATAATAATAATAATAATAATAATAATAATAATAATAATAATAATAATAATAATAATAATAATAATAATAATGCAAAAAATGACCCACGAGATAAATAAATATAAAAAACAAAATTTTGATATTTTGAAATAAGGATTTTGTCTTTTAAATCAAGGCAAATTATTGATTAAAATAAAATAGAAATAATGATTCGTGGGATAAAAAAATTATTCGATGCTATATAAAATGTTTTTATAACAAATGCAAAATTTGAAATAATTTACTTAATTGTAAAATGAACAATAGTCATATAAATTTAATTGTATTATATAATTGATCTTACCTGATCAGGAGAATCGTCAAGGCGACAGAATCTGGCTTGAAGAGCAAGATGGGGGGTACCTGCAAGGTCCTCCGATGCTAAAGTCAGTAGCTATCAGAGAATGAAGGTTTAGAGAGTGAAGAATATGATACCTGACCCTCTAGTGAAAGAAGGTATTTATAGCCCCCAGCGCTGGGCCAAGGTTTCCTAATTGGGCCAAATCCAGTTGGAGGCCCACGTGCTAGGAAACTGCCAGAATACCCTTGTGCTAGGGCTGAGTCAGCAGGTGACCCACGTCCTGGATGAGCATGGCGCAGGATTCGGAAGAGGTTGACCGGATCCTTCGCTGTAGCGTGACGCGTGGTCTTCGTGCTTGGGCAATCCGTAACGGCTACCAAGTAAATGGGCCCAAATGCTTTGGGCCTGCTCGACTAGAAGGAAGAGCTGGGCCTGCTCAGCCCAGTCTAGAATAGGAGCCCCCCCAAGTCATTAGTCATGTGGGAGTGATGACTTTGACCAAGAGGCTGGCCGAGCACGAGTATGAACGTTCGTTGTCAACTGGGCTCTCCTCGGGTGCTTAGGTTAGCGGGGAGAGGTGATGCTGACGGGGGCACAAGACCAAAGAGGTGGTTGGCTCTAGTTCTTGGAGTCCGGCCGAGGAGGTGACTGTCCTTTTGGTTTCCACTTGACACGTTTTTGTTGCTTCTTGTCAGAGTTTGACTGACAGGTGGTGACTGTTGAGACTGCCATCATTGCAACGCCGTTTCGGAATAAGTACCGGCTGCGCCGTTTAGGTTTTCCAAGACACTTTATGACACTTGGCGCTTTCCCATGCTTAGAGCCGCCTTAGGGGTGCAGGCAATGATTGCGCCTCCTAGGCTGCCTAGGCCATCATGACACCCTTTGGCCTCCTTCCTCTATATAAAGAGCGAGAAGATCATTCATTTATCACTTAGCATTTTGAAAACTTCCAAGACTCGCTCACAGCTCTCTTCTTCGTCTCGTGCATCTCTCCTACGCTCTCTCAAGTAAGTTCCTCGTCTTCTCCTTTATGTTTATTTAAGATTTATGTTCTAGTTTGAGTGTAGCGAGCAGGATTTAAGAGTACAGCGAGCAAGGCTGATGAGTGTGCCGAGTAGATTTAGGAAATTGTTATTCCTTCATATGCGTTTGCTGAGTGAAACATGAATAGGCCGAGCAAGGACAGTTGAATGAGATATCCATCCTTTGAATTAGAAGAGGAGAGTTTAAATGCGACAAGCAAAAGAGGTTGCGTGCCTCAATTAGGGTATGTGTTTGCCGACCATCGTTGGGGGTGGTCACCTTATCTCGCGAGCACCTTTTTCTAATGTAGTTCGATGGTAGTTGTTCGGATCTGATGGACCTAGGAGGGTGTGTCGTGGATGTTGGTCGTAGGCAGGAGTCTTTCCTCGTCCTCTCTCCTCGCCCTTTCACTTGACTTGCGGTGGAAGGGTGGATTTGACAAGTCGAATTCACTGTTTCCTCTGCTTTTCAGGTAAATGGCTGACGAAAACAAGGATGACGTCGTCTTCGACATATTCGACGGGGACGAAGCTATTGGTTGCTCGCAGGATGAGGGAGTTCCAATCATTGAGACCTCCCCGAGGGAGCTTGAGGAATGGGTGGCCGTCGCTCCGAGGACGACCGCGTCGCACTTCTCGACGCATCCTAAGGAGGCCTTTAATGTCCTCGAAGATCTTGATCCGAACGAGGAGCCTTCCTGGGGTGCCTTTGTGCCCAAGTCTCATCAGAGGATCTGCTCGCAATTCCCTGGTCCTCGCTTCGCTATGTATGAGTTCGTCTTCAAGGAGGTCGGGCTCAGGCTCCCTTTCACGCATCTACAGCGGAGCGTTTTCGGGTGGTTGCGTTTGTGTCCGTCCCAGCTCCACCCTAACGCCTTTGCGTTTCTAAGGGCCTTTGAAATCGTGTGCGGATTTTTGGAGGTCGAGGCAACTCTGCCCCTATTTTTCAGAGTGTTTCATCTGCAGAGGTTGCGTGATTCGGATGGCAAATGGAGTTGGGTGTCCTTCAAGCAGCCGAAGAAGCTGTTCGCCATTTACCAGGACTCCATTAAGCATTTCAAGGGTCGATACTTTATGGTTAAGCCTCTCACTCCTGAGGCAGAGGATCATTTGTTTGAAATCCGAGAGTATACTCAGGACGGAGTGAAAAAGGTGGGTCCAGCTGCTCGGTTCCCGTTGGAGTGGCAATATGATCACTTCGAGCATGGGACTGACTACTATATTTTCCGAGATGAGGATCTTAACGAGCATGACACGGCGGGGTATCAACGGCTTGCCTCCTTCGTAGATGGGTTTAGGCCGGCGGTATGCACCTACCCCAACGGGGATCCTTTTTTCGACGAGGACGGGGGTCCCATGCTGGAGCCTCGATATATCAATACCAAAGCTATCCTCGGGTGCGGGGGTTACGGGGATGCGATGATCTTGCTTGGTGAGGAAATTATTTCATGTTTGAATAACACCTCTCCGGTACTAACTCCTTTTGTTTTGCAGGGCAAATGGCCGACTTGCATGACAAAGTCGTGAAGATGAGAGCAAAGAACAAAGCGGCTACCAAGGTGGCCGTGAAGCGGACACGGGTCGAGGAAGTCAAGGCGGCTGCTGCGGGCGCTTGTGATGGTGGCTCCCTTTGGTCGGTTGGGACGACTTCGGGTGAAAACAAAAGAACGAAGAGACTCCAGAAGTTCGTCCTCTCATCAACGACAACACCTCTGATGACGACATAGTGCTGCTCTCTTGCACTTTGCACAGGGGACTCTTCTCGAAGAAGAATGTGCTGCTCCAGCGCGAGGAGGTTAGGCACATAGTCAGGCGGGACAGGGTGTCTCGGGACAAGGACTTGTCTGAGGATCTCGAGGGGATGATGAGGGTGGCCGCCTTGGCCTTGGCCCTCAATGCTCAAAGGGTCTGTCCTCAGAAGGATTACGATGCTCTGCAGACTAAATATGACAAGCTGGAGCACGAGTTTGAGAATTATAAGGACAAGTATGAGATCCAAAACGGCATTGTTGAAGACCTCTGCAAGGCGCAGGACAGAGTCAGGGCCTTGGAAGCCGAGGAGAAAAGGCTGCATGATCGGGTTTCCGAACTGGAGAAGTCTCACCTCCCTGCCGCCGAGGAAGATGAAAACGAGAAGGTTTTGGTGACTCGCTCTCAGCTTCTGGGTAAGGTGAGGGAGCTGGAGGTCGACTGCGTTGCTACCTTGGGGGTTGGATTCAGGGCCGCGGTGGATCAACTGAAAGTTCTCAACCCGTGCTTGGTGACGAAGGGAATTGGTCCTTACAACAAAGTCGTGGACGGGCGGATCGAATCAAATCCCGAGTTTGAGGACTGGGAGGACGAGCAGGATGTTCCGGGTGAAGACAACGGTGCCGAGGAGGAAGACATCGACGTTTGATCAGTTTCTTTTCCTTTTTTGGCCTGCGTGCCGGTGCATTTGTGGCCTTCGTGCCGAAGTAGTTAGTTGGGCCATGCCCGGATAATTTTTTGGGGTCTGCGTGCCCTTAATCTTTGTAATATTTGGATATCTCCGGCCAGTTTGGTCGGTTTTTAATTCTATTTCGCATTTCATGCTTTGATTAAATGTTCATTTTTGTCGTTTATTTTTTGTGCTCGACCGAGGTTTATTGCCCGGGCGTGTGGTGTGCGGTTCGGTTGCGCAGAGCAGGTGTGCGCTATTAGCGGGCACGAGTCCGCGGTTGGGGCCAAGTGCTGGCGGCGTGAACGGTCCCATCGCGAGCTGGGGTTCTGCCGTGCAGGTACTGCTGCGGTGGGTCTAGTCGTAAGGCCCACCGTGTAGTTGGCCTTGCCTTCTGGTAGGGAGTTCCAACTGTTGCTGTCGTGGAGCAATCGCGTCTGTACCATGACGCGAGTCCATGTCCGGTTTCCCCTCGTGTTCCGTACGGGCGGCCGGGGGGTGTTAGGTCGTACCTAACTGTAATAGCGTCTGAGTTTTTCAACGTTCCAAGGCCGAGCAAGTTTTTCGCCGAGAAGGTTCTCGAGATAATAGGCGCCGTTTTCGGTTTTATCGTAAACTCGGTATGGGCCTTCCCAGTTCGGGGCTAGTTTGCCCTCGCGGGAGTCTTTCATGTTTCTGCGGAGCACTAGGGCACCAACTTCGAATTCGCGCTTGATAACTTTGGCGTTGTGGCGTAAAGCTATCTGTTGTTTCAACTTTGCTTCTCGGAGGGAAGACTCTGCTCGGATTTCCTCAACCATGTCGAGTTCTTCCCTCATAGCTTTGTCGTTGAGCTCTTCCTCGAGAGGCGACTCGGTCCGACGAGATGGCTCTCGGATTTCCACTGGGATCACGGCTTCGGTGCCGTAAGTTAACCTGAACGGTGTTTCGCCTGTGCTTGAATGGGGGGTCGTCCTGTACGCCAAAAGTACACTGTGTAGTTCTTCGACCCAAGCTTTCTTTGCCTCGCCCAGCCTCCTCTTCAGTCCTCGGAGAATTACCCGGTTGGCAGCTTCAGCTTGCCCATTCGTTTGGGGGTGTTCGACCGAAGTGAAGTGCTGTTTCGTCCCGAGTTTGGCTACGAACTCTTGGAACTTTCTGTCGGTGAATTGGGTGCCGTTGTCGGTTATAATCGCCTGCGGCACCCCGAACCGAGTGAGTATGTTCCGTTTATAAAAACGGAGTACGTTTTGGGACGTGATCTTGGCGAGTGCTTCGGCTTCTATCCATTTGATGAAATAGTCGACGGCGACTACCAGGTATTTATTTTGGTATGAACCGACCGGGAAGGGTCCAAGGAGGTCCATTTCCCATGTGGAGAAGGGCCAGGGTGAGGATAAAGATTTAAGCTCGTTCGGGGGAGCTAAGTGCATGTCGGTGTGGCGCTGACATTTCTCGCGAGTGACCGGCCGCCGAGGTGTTGACCGCTAATCCCCTCGTGGAGCTCTTGGAGAATCTCGAGCGCTTGCGAGGCGTCGACACATTTGAGGAGAGGAATGGAGAAACCTCGTCGGTATAGTTTGTTCTCGACGATGGTGTACGAGCAGGCTCGTCTTTTGATTGCTGAAGCCTCTTTTACGTCGGTTGGGAGTTCGTCTTTTGTGAGAAAGTTGTACACCGGGGTCATCCAGCAGTTGTCGTCGCTGATGGCGAGCACAGGTAGGGGTTGCGCCTTTCTTTCTTGTGCTCGCGAGTTTGGATAAGACGTCGGCTCGTGAGTTGTGTTCTCGGGGGATATGCTATACTTCTGCCTTAGCGAATTTTTTCATCTTATCTTTGACGAGCGTGAGGTACTCGGCAAGCACGTCGTTCTTGGCTTGGTAGTCGCCGCTGATCTGGGATGCAACGAGTTAGGAGTCGGTGTAAATCTTAACCTCCCGAGCGCCTACATCCTCTGCGAGTCGTAGGCCTTCCAGGAGAGCTTCGTACTCGGCCTGGTTGTTCGATGTGTTGAAAGAGAGAACCAAGGAAACCTCGATGATGAGTCCCTCGTCGTTTTCCAAGATAATGCCGGCCCCGCTTCCCGAGATGCTTGAGGCGCCATCTACGTAGATGGTCCATTTATTCTCAGCGAGGGCCGGGGAGTTGGCGATCGAGGTCATTTCAGCTACGAAATCTGCTAGCGCTTGAGCCTTCAGTGCCCTCCTGCTTTCGTATTGTATGTCGAACTCAGAAAGCTCGAGGGACCACCTTAGCATTCTCCAGGCCATGTCTTGTCGGCTGAGGAGTCGCTTGATAGGTTGATCTGTTCGAACGACGATGGTATGGGCGAGGAAGTAGTATCTCAACTTTCTGGCTGCTGTCACTAGGGCCAGGGCGACTTTCTCGATCTGCTGGTATCGCACCTCGGGTCCTTGTAGGGCTTTGCTGGTTAAGTATACGGGTTTCTGCCCGTCTTCAATCTCTCGGATCAAAGTTGCGCTGACTGCCTCGTTTGAGACGGCCAGGTAAAGATATAAGGGCTCGTTGTCATCGGGTCGAGAGAGGACGGGTGGTTTGGAGAGCACTTGTTTGAGGTGGGATAGTGCTTGCTCGCATTCCTCGGACCATTCGAAGGTCTCTTCTTTTCGTAATAACTTAAAGAATGGAAGAGCGTGTTGGGCGGATTTGGCGACGAAACGGGATAGTGTCGTGAGCATCCCGTTTAAGACTTGGATGGATTTTTTATTATTAGGAGTGGGGAGTTCCGAGAATGCTCGGCATTTATCCGGGTTGGCTTCTATTCCTCGTTCGGTCAAATAGAAACCGAGGAATTTGCCTGCTCGGACGCCGAAGGTGCATTTTTCCAGGTTGAAGCGCATCTTGCAGGATCTTGCCTGCTCGAATACCCGCTCGAGATGGGTGGTGTGATCGGAGTCTTCTCGAGATTTGACGATCATGTCGTCTATGTATACCTCGAGAGTATCGCCGATCTCTCCTCGGAATACCTTGTTCATCATCCATTGGTAAGTGGCTCCGGCGTTTTTGAGTCCGAAGGGCATTACGTTGTAGTAATAGTTGCCCGACTCGGTCATAAACGCCGTGCACTGTTTGTCGCTCCTCGCCAAGGGGATCTGGTTGTAACCTGAATAAGCATCCATAAAAGACAATAATTTATAGCCGGCCGAGTTGTCGACCAGCCTATCAATGTTAGGTAACGGATAAGCATCTTTGGGGCATGCCCGGTTAACATCAGTATAATCAACGCACATTCTCCATTTTCCATTAGATTTCTTAACTAGTACAACGTTTGAGAGCCAAGTTGAATATTTGGCCTCGGAAATAAAATTTGCCTCTAAGAGGTCTTTTACAGCTTTCTCGACAGCCTCCGCTTTCTCGGGAGACTGCCGACGCCTACGTTGAACTACTGCCTTCGCGGCTGGATCAATGGAGAGATGGTGGCAGGCGACCTCAGGGTCGAGTCCGGGCATTTTCGCTGCGTTCCAAGCGAACAGGCCGGCGTTGGCTTGAAGGCAAGCCACGAGCTACTTTCTCGGTAGGTCTGGGATGCCCTTACCGATCTTCACCGCTTTGTCGGGGTTGTCGCCCAGCAGGACAAGCTCGAAGTCCCCGTCCGGGACAGGTCGGACGGGGTGAGCTGCCTTTGGTCGCGCCTCTTCGCCTTTCTTCAGCTCTTCTTCTGTAAAGCGTGCGTCAAGGTCGACTGAGCTGACGTTGGTCGTTTGATGTTGATCTTCGCGAGGATGCTTGTCTTCGGCCCTTGGCTTCTTGTTGGAGCTGGATGGGGGAGCGATCAGTTGCAGCCCCTTCACGGAGGCGTCGAAGATTCTTTTGGCGGCTTCAATGTCGGCGTTGATGGTGGCCACTCGTCCTGTTCTCGTGTAGAATTTCATCTTCAGGTGCACAGTCGAGGGCACGGCGGTGAGCTCTGCCAGAGTGGGGCGCCCGATAATGCAGTCGATCACCAAGAATCTGGTTTTGACTTGTCTAGAGGCTTCCCCTTCCCCGAAGGTGATTATAAGCTCGACGTAACCCCAAGGTTTGGTTGTGGCTCCGTTGAAGCCTTGGAGGTCAGAACCCACATAAGGAGTGGGGTGTGAGTCGTCCAGCTGGAGTGTCCGGAAGAGGTGAGAGTACATGATGTCGACCGAGCTGCCTTCGTCGACTAGGACTCGTCGGACGTCAAAGTTTGCCATTCTAGCCCGAACGAGTAGGGGAATTGTGGCGTTCGGGGCTCCGCTGGGCAGCTCTTCCAAGTAGAAGGTGATTGACTCTGATTTTCCTCTGAACTTCCTTAGAGTAGGGCGAGGTCTGCGTTGGCGTTGAGCAACTCATCGAACTTTCTCTTCACTGAGCTGATGGTGAGAGAACCGGGATCCCTGCCATTTGAGACGACCACGGCGGTCGAGAATCTTTCCCACTCGCTAAATGCGGTAGTTATTCCGACCGAAGGCATGAAGTCTTCAGGACGGGTGACGGACAGGGCTATTTGCAGAGGCCTGTTATCTGGTGAGTTGCCCTCGTCAGAGTTTCGTTGGTCGTCCCTCTGGGAAGCTTCCCCTTTCTTAGTGTATTTCGAAAGGCGTCCTTCCTTGATCAGTGTCTCAATGGCATCCTTAAGATGAATGCATTCCTCGGTTAGATGCCCGTGACTCTTGTGGTACTTGCAGTACTTGGATTTGTCAGTTCCTGGCCTTGTAGGGTTTGACTTCGGGGGCCTGATGCTGGAATTCTTGAAGTCGGTGCTTTTGCATTCGGCCAAGATTTTCTCCCGTGAAGCATTCAGAGGGGTGTAGTCGTTGAAGCGACCAGCTGGTCCTCGGCGCTCTTTGGCCTCGTGGGACCTGTCATCTTTCCTTTTTTCATGTCCCCGTCTTGAACCTGAGTTTTCGTAGTTCGAACTACGAGCGGCATCATTGCCTCGCGAGGCTTTGATGGCAGCAGCCTCTCCTTCTTCGAAAGCGATGAAGGCTTGATCTTTGTGGAGGAGGGCGTTAATGGTGTGCACCTTCTCGATTTTGATGGCCTTCTTGAAATCACTTCCGGGGAGAAGCCCTCGCTCCAGGAGGTACCTCTTCATGTAATCGGTTGTCTGTACTTGGACGGCTTCTTTATTGAACTTGTCGTGGTAGTCTCGGAGAGGTTCATTGGTTCCTTGGATTACTGCTTCGAGGTTCGCCTCTGATTTCGGTTGTCGACGTGATGCTGTGAAATGGCTCAGAAAGAGCTCTTTGAGCTCGGTCCATGAATGGATGGAGTTGGGAGGAAGGTTCCTGTACCATGTCATCGCTCCTTTCCTGAGGGTGGTCGGAAAGATGCGGCATTTGATGGATCCCCGGACGACGTGATAGTCCATGACAACTTCGATGCTCCGAATATGGTCATCGGGATCAGTGGTTCCATCGTATTGGTCCAAGACGGGTGGTTTTTCCATCCCTCGTGGAAGACGGACTCTCCGGATATTCTTGGATAAGGGACTGCGGAAATCTTCCTCGTCGCTTGGTCCTGGAGAGGTCGAGTGTCTGCCTCGCTTGGGCTTAGGCTGTGTTTTGCCCGAATTTTTGCGGTTGTCCTTTGGAGGAGAATGCTCGCGGGGTTTCAACACAGCCTTGGAGGGGCCTTGGCGGTCCTGCTCGGGTGAGAGGCTCCTAGCTTCAGTGGTTTCAGGTCTCTGATTTTTCCTGCTCTTTCGGGGTGGAGAGCGGGAATATGACCTCTGGCGACGGTTCCTCCTGGGCGGCGAGCGGGAAGAGGACGGGGAGGACGGGAAGCGTCTGCGATGTCTCTTCGGTGGTGAGCGCGAGGAGGAGTAGGAACGCGATCGATAATGCCTCCGCGGGGGGGAACGATATCGTCGCTTCCTTTCCAGCTCGTGGATGCGGTCACCCTAAAGGCGGATGAGACGGTTGGTCTTCTGCAGTTCTTTGAGTAGGAGGATGGCTGTGGGGTCCGCGTCCTCGGGAATGTTGACCTGCTCCTCTTGGTCGTCTTCATGATGAACCCTTCGCCTGTCGGAGGTATGGGTGAACGAGGAGGCAACATGTCCGTCCCTGGCGTCAGTTTCGTTCATGTTCTGGGCCCCCTCTGGTCCATTCTGGGGTTGAGACTGCTCGTCTTCCCCGTTCTGAACATGTCCCTCGGGTGGAACTTGTTCGACGTTCTGAATTTGTTGAAGGCTCTGGATTTGCTGCCTCCTGGGTTGTGAGGTCTCATGCCTCGGCCTCCTCTGTATGGCAGAGGTATGATGCTGTCCTTCCCGCCGATGACGATTTGTCCCCTCGCGGACGGAATCCTCGATCAGCTGTTGCACTTGGAAGGGATCAAGGTTTGGGATGTTGTTGTTGTTGTCAGCCATGACGATTGTGAATGGATTAGATTTGATCTTTGTTTGTTAAAGAAGGGGGAGCAAGATTCCCACAGACGGCGCCAGTGATCTTACCTGATCAGGAGAATCGTCAAGGCGACAGAATTTGGCTTGAAGAGCAAGATGGGGGGGTACCTGAAAGGTCCTCCGATGCTAAAGTCAGTAGCTATCAGAGAATGAAGGTTTAGAGAGTGAAGAATATGATACCTGACCCTCTAGTGAAAGAGGGTATTTATAGCCCCCAGCGCTGGGCCAAGGTTTTCTAATTGGGCCAAATCCAGTTGGAGGCCCACGTGCTAGGAAACTGCCAGAACACCCTTGTGCTAGGGCTGAGTCAGCAGGTGACCCACGTCCTGGATGAGCGTGGCGCAGGATTCGGAAGAGGTTGACCGGATCCTTCGCTGTAGCGTGACGCGTGGTCTTCGTGCTTGGGTAATCCGTAACGGCTACCAAGTAAATGGCCCAAACGCTTTGGGCCTGCTCGGCTAGAAGGAAGAGCTGGGCCTGCTCGGCCCAGTCCAGAATAATAATTATTAAAAAAAAGGAATTGTGAGATGAAAAAAATTAATATTTAAAAATAAGGATTTTGTCTCTCAAACTAAGACAATGGTTGATTAAAATAAAATAGATATTGTGTAGATAGTGACACGTGAGATAAATAAATTTTTAATTTTATTAAAATAAAAAAATAGATTATTAGTGTTTTTTAGTGATAATAATTAAATAGAGAAAAAAATTAAAATGAAAATGAGAAAGTGTGGGAAAAACCGAAAAAGAAATGTGAGAGAGAAATTTGAAATTTGAATAAAGAGAGTGAATAAATGTATGTAATATTTAATTGTGATTTAATTGCTGAAATTTGAAAAGTGAATGCCACATGTCATGTTGTAATGAGAGATGAGAATGAATAAAAAGTAAGCATTATTTTACTTAATTACTAAAATGTCATTTTCTTAGTGGAAATAATTTGTTATGAAAAGGCAATTTAGAAAGTTCATGCAATTGAATTGTTATAGATAGATAAAATCATACAAGTTGTGAACAATCAACGAGGATGAGTATTTTTTTACATGGTTATGGAGGGACTGGAAAAACTTTCATGTGAAGACTATCAAGTGCATTTAGTTTGCAAAAAAGTTTTACTTATTGTTTCTTCGAGTGGGATAACTTCATTGTTATTATCACATGAAGGACAACACACTCAAATTTCAAAATTCATGTGCGAACAACACTTGAAAACTCTACTTACAATATTGAAAAAAATTGTGAACATGGAGAGTTATTGGTACAAACATGAAGGTGAGAAAAATATACGAGAATCAGATAACTTTTGATTTTCTAGAATCAGTAGCTTCTTAATCTGACCAAAATTATATTCTAAGTTAGAATAAGCAGCAACGAAATAATTTAAAGTGCAAAAGAAATAAGTAAATCTCACACAGAAATTATCCTGGTTCCTCTATAATGAGAGTAGCTTAATCCCCTTATCACACAAGAGCTTTTCACTATAATCAGAACTTGATTACAACTTGCTTAAACACACCAGATTAAGACTTCCTGCTCAATGACACATGAAAGATACTTTCTTGCCTAAACACACCCGTCCAGGACTTCCTTTCTCAATTAACCTAAAAGAGACTTCATTGCTCAATCTAACCAGAAAGAGACTTCCTTGATCAAACACACTATTTGAGACTTTTACAAATTCTAAACATACTGATTAAAATTACAACAAAATGTACCTGATATACAATTAGAGGTACAAAGAATACAACACAAGCAAAGATCTTGTTACTTAAGATTTCTTGTATATACAACTGGAAGAAATTCTCAAGTATATGTATAATTCAAAAACTATGTATGATTTATGTGTGCATCAATATTCTCAATTATGATGTAAAAAATCTTAAACAATACTAAACTTTAATTGAACTTGATTTAAGTTTATAATCAATTTAACTTAATACGATAGTTGTAACGCCCCATACTGCTTTCGGGATGATCTCGCTCGCACGTGTCTTTTCAGCATGCTTTGACCTCACTCGCACGCTTTCCGAGAAACTTCCCAGAAGGTCACCTATCCTAGAATCCCAGAATTGCTCCAAGTCAAGCACGCCTAACTATGAAGTTCTTATTGAAGAGGCTATCGAAAAGAAGATGTATCTTGTTGGTATAGGTAGTACCCATCAATCCTTATAAGCTTTCCTTCAACCATGCAGTCCCATACCTGCACGTAGAGCTGTCAAAATGGGCCGAAGCCCATGGGCCGGCCCATCAGGCCCAAAAATAATTAGGGCTTGGGCCTTATTTTTCGAGCCCATTTACATCCGGGCCTTTTTAAGCCCAGCCCTAAAAAATATGGGCCGGCCCGTATGGGCCATGGGTAGCCCGCGAGCCCGAAAAAATTAAATTTTTTAGGGTTAATACCTATTTTCCCCCCTGCCATATAGGCGACATTTGAAAAACCCCCCTGCAAAAAAAAAAGTTGCAAGAATTTCCCTAACATTTCAAGATTCTCTCATTTTAAACCTTCGTCAGATCCAGTCAGCAAAAAAGCTGATGTGGCATGTACTTTTTTTATTTTATTTATTTGTTAATTTTAAATGCCACATGTACTAAATCTTATTTTTATTTTTGTTTAATATAAGAAAACATGTTAAAAATATGTTGGAGGTGGGAGTTGAACTCACACCCTTCCACTTACAGTGTGCAACGCCTGGCCACTAGACTGGATGATTCAAGTTGTTACATGTTTACATTTAATTGTTCTTATAGTATCAACTAAATATTTGCATTTAATTACTAATTATATACAACTATATATATATATATATATATATATATATATATATATATATATATATATATATATACTATATTTACGTATAATATATAATAATAATATATTACGCTAAATAATAATAATATATATATATATATATATAATAATATATATACTATATATATATATATATATATATATATATATATATATATATAAATAATAAATATTTACTATATATATAATAAATAATAATATTTACTATATTTTATGTTTTATATATATATAAAATAAATAATAATATTTACGTTTTATATACTATATATATATATATAAAATAAATAATAATATTTACGGTTATATATATTTACATTATAAAGTAATATATTAGTTAATAGTTAATATTTAAATTAATAATTATTAGTTAATAGTTAACGTTATTAATACATATTTAGTTAAATTACAAAACCAACTGTAGCTATTTAAATAAATTAAAAATAAACTAAACTAATTATATTAATACATATTAACTAATTATAATTTTAAAAAAAATATTGTTGCAAAAAAAATATTGTTGTAAATATAAAACGTAAAATATAGTATGTAAAACATATAAATTATAATATATAAACCATAGTATTAAAAAATCTATAGTAAATACTATATAAAATATATATTAAAAAAGTTACATTAAATAGTATTTAATTAGTTGTATATAATTATTAATTAAATGCAAATATTTAGTTGTACACTATAAGAATAGTTAAACGCAACTAAGTTACAACTTGAAGCTCTCAGCCTAGTGGTTAGGCGCTGCACTAATATGGAAATGGGTGTGGGTTCAACTCCCAGCTCCAACATATTTTCATGTATTAACCAAAAATAACAATAATATTAAGTACATGTGGCATTTAAATTAAAAAATAAATAAAATAAAAAGCTACGTGGATATCCACATCATTAAAAAAAATAAAAAATAAAAGGGTTAATACCTATTTTACCCCCTGCCATATGGGGCGTAGTTGAAAAACCCCCCTGCCTGGCAATTTTTTTTAATTCTTTTTATTATTTTTAATGACGTGGTTGGGCTTAGGTGGCATTTTTATTATTTTTTATTTATTTTAATTCCACATGGCATTTTTATTATTATTTTATTGTTTGGTTTTTAGTTAATATAAGAAAACATGTTAAAATTTTGTTGGAGGTGGGAGTTGAACCCACTCCTTGCAACTTCAAAGTGGAGCGCCTGGCCACTAGGCTAGAAGCTCTAAGTTGTTATTTGTTTGCATTTAATTATTGTTATAGTATCCAACTAATTATTTGCATTTAATTGATAATTATATACAACTAATTATATACTATTTACTATAACTTTTTTAAAATATATTTTATATACTATTTAGTATAGATTTTTTAATACTATGTTTTATAGTATCCAACTAATAAAGTTAAACATATACTATTTACTATATATTTTATAATATTTATTTTACTTTAAAAATAAATTGAAATAAATATTATTATCACGGGTCTTCACTTACGTAATTGAAAATTGAAAATAAATATAACGTTATTAATTAACAACTATATCATGGGTCTTCACATAAAATAACGTTATATAAAATAACGTTCTATATATTAATATTAATTTAAAATTGAAAATAAATATAACGTTATTAATTAACATAAAATAATATTAATTAATAACGTTAATAGTAAATTAAATTAAATTAAATTAAATATAAATTGTTTAAATTATATTAATTAACATAAATATAACGTTAATAGTAAAATAATATTAAATAAATTAAATAAAAATAAATTAAATTAAACATAAACGTTAAATTAGATTAAACTAATATTAATTAGAAAATATAAAATAAATTAAATTAATATAAAAAATATTAATTAATAACGTTGATAGTAAAATAAATTAAATTAAATTAAATATAAATTAAACTAAATTAATATAAATATAATTAGTTTATATTTTATAATTTAGTTAACTTTAATAGTAAAACAAATATTAATTATTATTTTGTAATTTAACTAATATTAATTAAATATTAAATTTGTTTTACTAATAATGAGTTTAGATAAATATAAAATATAAATCTGTTACTATTAACGTTAATTTGTTTTACTAATAATATTTGTTTTACTGTTACTATTAATTTGTTTTACTAATAATAATATTTGTTTTACTGTAACTATTAATTTGTTTTACTAATAATTAATAGTTTGTTATTATTAGTTTGGAGATATGGTTGCTTTACTATAGGTTGATATGGTTGTTTTATAAAATAATAATTAATATTTGTTTTACTATTCAAGTTAACTAAATTATAAAATATAAACTAATAATATTTATATTAATTTAGTTTAATTTAGTTTATATTTTATAATTTAATTATTGACAGTAAAATAAATATTAATTATTAATTTATAATTTATAATTTAATTAATATTAATTAACTGATAAATATTAACTAATAACTATTAATTATTTACTAATAATATTTATATTAATTAATTATGAAAACATTAATTATTAGTGCTAATAATGTTAATATTAACTATTATAATTTAGCTAAGGCATTTCAATAACAAAAACTAACATGCAGCCTAGTGGTAATGGTGTTGGTCATGTATGCTTTATGACCAATTTTTTGAGCATTCATATTAAACATTCCTAAAACCAAACAATAAAATAATAATAAAAATGCCACGTGGAATTAAAATAAATAAAAAATAATAAAAATGCCACCTAAGCCCAACCACGTCATTAAAAATAAGAAAAAGAATTAAAAAACAATTGCCACATCAGATTTTTTAGTGAGGTGGCGTGATAAAGGTTCAAATGCAAACTTTTGAAATTTTATGAGGCATGTTTTGAAACTTTTTTTTTGGCAGGGGGGTTTTTCAACTACGCCCCATATGGCAGGGGGTAAAATAGGTATTAACCCAAAATAAAAAAAAATAATACATGCCATGTCACCTTTTTTTGGTGACTGGATCTGACGAAGGTTTAAAATGAGAGAATCTTGAAATGTTAGGGAAATTCTTGCAACTTTTTTTTTGCAGGGGGGTTTTTCAAATGTCGCCTATATGGCAGGGGGGAAAATAGGTATTAACCCAATTTTTTAATATAACTAGAAATTATCCTTTCCTAATTCATAAAGGTATGCTATAAACAATTTGCGTATTATGTATTTTAATTTGTTTTTGGTATTACAAAGGTATAAATATCAAATAAAAGTTGATGGTTTGACTTAATTTCAAACTAAAAGGTTTCATCATAATATAATTATGTAGATAGTATAGAAAAGACACCATGATATATTCTAATTAAAAATAAGGTTGAAATGAGATTTAAAAAGTTATGATGTAATTTTTATGGTAGGATAGAGTTAATACAAATCATATATATAACAATTTGCTATAAAATAATATCCTATCAATCTAATTATAATTGTTATAAAATTTTATAACAGTTTATTGTTATGATTGTTATAAAATTATAATTGTCATGAATATTTATATCTTAAAATTTGTTGGAACAAGTTATTTAATTTTGTGTGCAAAATTAAATATAATTTAAGATGTATTTTGAAATTGAAATTAAGTTAATATGTTATTTTACATTTTAATTGTAACTTATATAGATTATTTAGAAATCGTAATTTTAGATATGAAAATTAATATATATATATATATATATATATATATATATATATAAGTATTGTTGCATGCAATTGTATGGTTATTAGAAAAATAAGGAGAAAATTTTATTTAATTAGAAATAGGCCCGTTTAGGGCCGAGGCCCATTTAGGGCCGGGTAGCCCGCAGCCCAGACAAGGCTGGGCTTGGGTAGTAAAAATGGAGCCCATTTAAAAATGGGTTTTTTGGGCCCGGCCCTGAAAAGCCCGAGGCCCGCATGGACCGACCCGTTTAGGGTCGGGTAGCCCATTTTGACAGCTCTACCTGCACGGCCTCAGGATCCCTCTCATTCCGATGTAGCGACCACTCCTTGCCATATTCAGCCTCGAGTGTTACATGTTGTGCAACCACCCCTCGCATTCTTCGGCCTCAGGTGTTACAATAGTAACCCTCTTCAAAAACAAACAAAAAAACAAACCATTAACAATATCACCCGTACATAACAAAGTACAACAGAAATATACAAACATTCTTACCTTAATCATTTTAGAATGATGTTCTTTCAACAAATATAGAGGATGATATAAAAATGACAATAATGAGACAAAACAACAATAATACTAATCACCCGCATCAAGAGGTAGATTAAGATCTTCCCTTACATCAGCTAGAGTGTATGTTGAATAACCCATTTCATTGAGAATATATGTATACATAATACTAACAGGGTGATGCAAAATTAAACTTTTATAAATATGAAATTATGAACAATTGTTGTATGTTCAGTTAGATTTAATTTTGTCCTAAGTGATTAAATTGAACAAATTTAACAAACTGAAGATAAGAAAAGGAACCTAGATTCAAAAGCTTCACTGCATCAACCAATTATAACAATAACAAAAATCAACAAAAACCTGCATAGAATCGAACCTTGAGCTTCAATTAGATCTTCTCTAAGCCGTAAAATCAATAAGGTTTGAAATAACTAACAAGCACACCAATGATGGAATTCATCAGGTTTAGATTTTTGAATGTCCATATCCATGTTTGCTGAAGTATCATCTCCAATGATGTCTTCGTCTGAATCATCATCTTCGTCTTCATCACCAATTCACAGCCTAGCATGACATCAAAAGGTTCAACATCAATTCAAGGGAAGTATCTAATTGTTACTCAAGACATGTAAAATCAAAGAGAAATGTGTATCGACCGAAATGATAAATAAACAAATTTCCAATGAATATCATTTTGTCCCATGTAAAGAAATTAACAGAAAGTTGTTTGCATGAAAATCAACAACTTACACGATGTTGATTCAGTTCACATATAGAACATTTCCATCTAATTAAAGATTTAATACAAGTTGTGTTTCTTTTTGGCTGGGAATTAATGTAAAGACCTAAATACTGAGAAGAATGGAAGAAGGTAAGCTAGAATGCAGACAAGAACGAGAGAAGGTAAGCTAAGATGGCACAAATTATAATAAGATCGTAAAATTAAATCCTTAATACTAGTAACCCAATAAACAGTGTTCAATCCCAGGATCATTACTTTTTAACAAGGGAGATGTCAGCTAGATGCGTAGGTGCAATTAGACGCATAGGCTACACGAGGGAATTGAGGTTAGGATAAATAAGGGAGAGAATTCTGGTAGTATGGTGCAGACAAATTTGTTTAAAATTATGTTGACAGAGGAGTTACTCTTGTTGTAAATTTTAATTATATTTCAAAAGTTTTAAGTAAGTTTATTTTTACTTTTTAAGTGACAAATATTTTGAAAAGAAAATTATTATTATTATTTAATTTATTTATGATTTATAATAATATTTAATTTGGTTAATGATTATTTTATTATAATAATGACTTGACTTAGTCAAAGTCACTAAATATATTTTTCTCTCTTTCTTATATAAACGCCTATTCTTCTTTTGGACAAAAAAAAAGGAAACAAATAACGTGAATGGCAGATATTTCCTTTCTTCTGGTCACATCTTCCAGTTATTTACAAGATGATTTCTTGTTGTTCTGTTGCCTCATAATCTCATTGAGAATCTGGGAAGAACCTGTTGAATCCTGGGGGATTTGCGTTTATGAGGCGGATAAATCCTTAAGGACAGTGTATTTACATGCCTCAGGTTTATGTAATGGTTTATTATTTTGCAGGTTCAATGGTTCTTATTCTGAGAAGAGATATTGAGTTATAGTGGAGGTCAAATTTCTACAACAATCTTAAGGATTTATTCTATCGCCAAAAACTTGAAAACATTTAGAGATGTAACATCAAAGATTTTTTTTTTTGGTTGATGTCCCACCATTTCAGGTTTTGTCCTTTCTAACTCTTATATTAATTATTTATTTTTAAATATTTTGCTGTTGATTGAAGTATATGATTGTAATTTTAAAAGTTTTGTTGTAGTTGATAACTAGTATTGCAAACGGTAAGAATATTAATTTTTCATGTTTTAAATTTTTTAATGAAATATAAAACTCATGTATGGTTCACTAAATCATTGATGATATTCACTTACTAAGAGATTGAGAATATTTAAAGGTGATGATTATTAACATGTAAAATGATATTGTGAGAAATCTCTTTAATTTCTAGGCATGAAAAGATCTCAAAAATAAAATACTAATTAGAAATTTTTACTATATATTATATAATGATAATGACCTTTTCCTTTTGTTTTCGTTTGGATGATTTTTCTTTAACGTTTTTTTTTTCAACTTATAAAATACGTTAACATTTGATATTCATTCATAATTATTATATAATCAAAACCAATTTAATTGATATCATTATTATTGGTATATTATTAATATCAATTTTGTTGACAAAATATTTCTCTACATATTATGGTATAAGAAATGGGTGTATTTAATTGTGGTAGTAAATTTAATTTGTGTAAGTTAGTGTTAATTGTTTTTTCCTTCATAATGTGACAATTGATATACGTTTTCTTATCTTTTATGGCTTTTATTAGATTTAAGTTTTGTTATAATAGAAGTAACTGATTTTTTTTAATATAATAATGATTAGTAGTCAATATTAATCGGCATTTATATAATTATTAAATTTGTTAATAACTTTAATCAAAATAAAACATGTCCACTAGTTTTTTCTCTCTTTATAGTTAATCTTTGGTCTTATGATATAGTTATATTGAAATTAATGAAACCTAAAATAAACTCTCCGATAGAAGAGAAATAATTGACGATGTATAATATTGATTTTTTTTTTTTGGTGTTGAGATATTTGAGAAAATTATATTAAATTGTTCTTAACGCACACGTTAATGATCTTGAAAATCATGCATATATAATGTTACTTATAAAATGTTTTTTTTATTAATTGTGTATTATTGAAATATTTTTGTTATAACATAAATTTTTGTGAGAATAAAATAGATTAATATTTTTTTTAATTTGCCAAAGTATACTTTTATTGTGGGGGCATGCAATAGTTATATTATGAGGTTTTAATTTAATATATGCGTACATGTATGAATAGTAATATTTAGAATATTTTATTTAGTTTTAAAATAGTATATTTTATTAAAAATCATGAAGTAGTTTTAGATACACATGATTTTAGGGGTGTTCAAAACCAAACCAACATAATAGAAAATCGCAAACCAAACCAAACCAAACCGAAACCGCAAAAAATCGCATTTGGTTTGGATTAGTTTGGGTCATTTTTTAACAAAACCGCATGGTTCGGTTCGGTTTGCGGTTTGTATTTTGTAAACCGAACCAAACTGAATCAAACCGCATTATGTTACAACCTAAATTTTACTTAACTCACATCCAACACAAGCTTAAACCTATTATACATTAGCCTTATGATTACGAACAATTTTCTCATCATTACGCATATAATTTCAGTCCCGATCTTCTCAAATCTCTAATAACATTATTGCACATTCTTTGTCACATCCATCTCTCATCTTCTTCTACAATCTCTACTCTCTTATATTCTTTCTTTTTCACCTTCTCATTTTTATGTAAATGTTCTGTATTTCAGTTTTGTTTTTATCGCACATCTTTTTCTCTAATCTCTTAACACTTCTTTTTTTCTTTTTCACCTTCACTAGTCTCTTCTATTTTTTGTTTCATTATAATAATTTTAATATTATTTTATGTTTAATATTCGACTTTTGTCTAATTTAATTTTTACATATTAAATGGAAAATTATTGTCAAAATATGACGAGTTTTGTTGCTATTTGATAGTGTATGAATGTCTAAATACAAAATATGTGGTCGTTTATATGTGTATGTATGGCTCTAAAATATTTGTAGAAAACCGAACCAACCGAACCGAACCAAACCGCTTTAGTTTGGTTTGGTTTGGTTCGGTTTTTTTTCAAAAGCCAATCGAACCAAACTAAACCGCACTATTTTTTCTCTTGCGGTTCGGATGATTTTTTTCGTCAAAACTGCCCAAATCGCACCGCGAACACCCCTACATGATTTGATGAGAGATCAAGTGAAATAGAAATGAGATTATTTATATTTGATAGAACTATGAAATATTTGAGATATCATAAATTATTATATATGATATTTGTCATTATTTTAGCATAATATGATATTGCTTAATAAAGTTGATTATATGAGAATAAATATATTTATATGAATTTAATTGTTTACTTTTTATTGAATTAGTGTGTAATTTATTTTTCATTTTTATTGAGTTAATGTGTAATGAAGGAGTATACTTGTGGTTTGACTGGTCAAAAATAAAAGTTGACTAATGATCGTTTCTAGTGTGTGTGAAAAAAGAAAATTATATATTGAAAGGTTAGTGTTTTATTTATTTAATGAGGAATGTGAAAATATTTTATGGTGACATAAAAATATATAAAAAGAGAATGTGAATTACAATATTATTTTGAGTTGATGGATCACTGTATTAAATTAATACAATGATAATTAAATATTATTCCAATAAAAATAAATATTTTTTTTTAATCTGATGACAAGTTGTCGCTCGAAAGCAGACCTGTAAAATAAATATTTAAATAATAGAATGTATTTATTATTATTGATAGTGATGTCGCTTAATTATCATATAAGCAGACCTGTATAAATCTATTGTGGAAATCAGAATACTTTTATAAACTTGAGTAAGTATATGCGATTGATTGACTTAGAGACGTCTTAGTCAATATTTATTAATGGGAGAAAATATGTGTCTTCCTAAATTGTGTAAAGTAGCTACTAAAATATGAGATCATGATGATCTTGGTCAATACTATGAAAAAACCCATGGGAAGAAACTGATTTGTGACGCATCGAGGAGAATTGGACTTAGCCAATTGAAACTAATAAGTGACGGGAACCCAACCTTTATGATTGGAGATCCCATGAAAAAGGTTCATATGGGTAAGAACAAGTCACTTGTTAGTTCTGCTAGCACAAAAAATTATTTGATTAATTTTTGTTTGCGTCCTTTTCCTATGGTGTAATTGAGAAAGTTCTAGACACTGCATTATTGAGAGTATAAGCTTATGTAGCTTTTAATGAATTTCATATCTTTATTGGAGGTGTATGATTTGCAGCATACACTTGATGAAATCACCTATATGAGTGTCGTGTGGGGCCGCTTGTATGAGATTTTGGCGAAATCTCTTGAGCACTCATGAAATAACTAGGCACGCGCATGGCCTACTAGCGCACCACAGCGTCAACAACAAGAATTGTGGGGGTGTCATGTGAGTGGTAGACCTCTAACATACGCTAAGTGATATTGGTTCATATAGCTTGCTACACCAATCTCACTGTATGTTAAGTACTATCATTCTAGGACTAGTTCATATAGCTTGATACACTAGTTTGATGCATCACATTCATGGTGTGAATCCAGAAAACTTTATTTATTCTACTTTTAAACTTTTGAAATATGTGGGGGATTGTTGTAAATTTTAATTATATTTCAAAAGTTTTAAATAAGTTTATTTTTAATTTTTAAGTGACAAATATTTTGAAAAGAAAATTATTATTATTATTTAATTTATTTATGATTTATAATAATATTTAATTTGGTTAATGGTTATTTTATTATAATAATGACTTGACTTAGTCAAAGTCATTAAATATATTTTTCTCTCTTTCTTATATAAACGCCTATTCTTCTTTTGGACAAAAAAAAGGAAACAAATAACGTGAATGGCAGATATTTCCTTTCTTCTGGTCACATCTTCCAGTTATTTACAAGATGATTTCTTGTTGTTCTGTTGCCTCAGAATCTCATTGAGAATCTGGGAAGAACCTGTTGAATCCTGGGGGATTTGCGTTTATGAGGCGGATAAATCCTTAAGGACAGTGTATTTACACGCCTCAGGTTTATGTAATGGTTTATTATTTTGCAGGTTCAATGGTTCTTATTCTGAGAAGAGATGATTGAGTTATAGTGGTGGTCAAATTTCTACAACAACTCTGAGAAGGTTAAGCTTAGCGTATGGATAAATCTTTATATTTAGAGGAATTCCTATACTATCAGAGTTAAATAATACTATACACATTCCTATATCTTCACTGTTTTTGTGAGTGAAAGCAGCTCAATAATGCGTTATCTATGTATCTGAATAACATATCTATTTTAAATTTTTAGATTTGAGTGCAACTCAATAACAAACGATCTCATGGGCAAATGTTGCTTTCCATTTACAGCTGCTATTTAGCTGATATCCAAAGTTGCACCAGTTCGGGTACGTACCTATAACCAGGGGCGGTTCCAAGGCCTAACGAGCCCGGGCACGCGCCCGGGCTCAACCCCTATTTTCTTTGTATTCCCTCCAACTTAATAGTCGATTTTTAGGCAAAACAAATGCCAAATTATGGGCAAAATTAGTAAAAATAAGGTGTGAAAATTAAAACAGATGAATAACCAATGGTATAAATTTTGGGGACAACTTCTCTACCCATCTTAAAAAGTTGGGTAATACCAATCACATGATACCATCTAATTTTAACACATTTAATTATTTATTAAAAACTATAATTATTTGTTGTTTTCAAAGCATTTTACAAAGGAGGTAACCTTACCCAACTTTTTGAGTTGGGTAGATAAGAATTCACCATAAATTTTTTGTTAATCTGCCTAAAATTCCTGGCTCCGCCACTACCTATAAGTGGTACGAGTAAGGGAACATAATACACCATTTTTAGAAAAACTAAAATATTGTTACATTAATATAATTTTTTAAAAATATAATTAAAAAATAACATTTAATAATTATATTATTATAAAAAATAATATAAAGGAATTATATTATCCAAATGATAAGAAAGCATATTAAAAAGTATTTTATTTGAAAAAAAAAAGTCAAGATCAATAAAATAAAAATCATATCAGAAAAGTGTTGAAAGTTGCATTATTTGATTTTTTTAATTGAAATTATGAAATGGGGTGATAAAGAAGAATTTTTTTTTTAATTAAAAAAAATTATGATTGATTTGTTGGAAAAACACCTAAGAACTTTTCCCAATTAAATCACTTCAATGGAGAGAAACTTCGGTTTTAAGTTGAATTTATGAATCCATTTTTTTTGTTAGATTGGGCCCTACTTTTTTTTTTTTTAATAAAATGGACTTTACCCTTGTTATAAAAATGAAAATTTTACCTGGCACCATGAATTTAGACATGCCACCTCCATATATTAATTTAATACCAATTTTTTTTTTCTTTTTCTTGTTAAACACATGTAAAATAATATTTGATAGGCTAAACAAGAAAATCAATTACGTATGTTTACCGATAATTTTATAAATTTATTGGCTTTTTCAAAAATTGTAGTAGTAAAAGTTTGTTTTATTGAATTTTATTAAAGACACATAAATTCATAACAATCGTTAGTTGGTTCAGTAGTGATTGACGCTGAACTTGTTAAGAAGGACTACTGTTCAATCCTCTTGATGCTAGAACTGATCCATGTAATTGATTTCAAAGCAAATTCTACATGTAAAAATCAAAGACTTAAAATATCATTAAAAATGATTTTGTATTAGATTTTTTGAATAGAACGGTAAAAATATATAAATTATTGGATATTTCAAAAAATTCGTTAAAAATGATTCAAAAAATGCATATAGTTTAGAAATAGTAGAAAAATCGCAGGAACGTATTTTCATAGGAAAAAAATCAAACCATTAGAAATGATTAAAAAATGTTTTTTTATCGGATATTTCAAAAAATTTGACAAAAATGCATAAAATGAGGTATCGATCTTTCAAAAAATCAGAAAAAAAATGCATATAAACCAAAATTCTACATATAACGTATTTTGAGCAAATTCTACAAATAAAAACTTTCAAAATATATATTAGGTGTTATGAAAATATATAAAACAATAGAAGAGAGAAAAGAAAAGAAGATTGTGTATTGTATTATTCTCATTATTAGTGTCACATTCAAATACAATATGCGTCATGAAAAATCAATATGAAATTCACAATCATGTCATTTATAACACTCTCCGTGGATGTTCATCAAGAATATGTCTCATTAAGACTTTACAAGTAAAAACCCAGTGAAAAAAAATGATATTGAAAGAAAAAGAGTACAACATTTTTGGTGAAGAGAATTCTTTGATAATAATCAATACAAATTATTATAAATAAGGAAGGAAATTATTTGGGATGTCCGTTTAGGAAATGTCTCGTTAAAACCTTACTAGAAAAATTCAGTGAAAAAAAGTCTAGTGAAGGAAACAAAATACAATATCCTTTTACGATAAATTCATTTCTTTTCCACAATTGAACCATCATTTCTAAGATGATGAAGACCAATCTTTCGTACTAGTTGGCTAAAAGTTCTATTTGGAGGTGACTTTGAGAAAAGGTATAAAATGTTATCACATGAACGAAGTCGTTGGATGCTTATATGACCACTTTTCTGAAGATCATTAGTGAAAATGAACTTTGAAGAAATAATTTTTGTTCGGTCTCTTTTAATATAACCATCTTTCAATTGAGCGATGCATGCATTTTATCTTCATACATGATTGTTGTATTTATTTTTCCACAAGTCAAATCACAAGTATTTTTTGTGTGTTGAGTTGGTGATCTCAACCAAATGAATTCTCAACTTGCCTAATGTAGTGCTAAAATTTATTCATGATTACATGAAGTTGCTGCTATGATTTGTTTCACATGTCTCCACAAAATAGTTGTACCACTGTAAGTAAACAAACAATTGTGTGATACACCATTACGAGGATCTGACAAGTAACTTGTTTCTACATAACCTGTTAATTATAATTGGGATACTTTAGAATTAAACAAACACATGTCCATCTACCCCGAAGTATATGTTTGACTTTGGTCCAATATCTCCGTGTAGGTGAAGAATTATATCTTGCTAATAGAGTAATAGAAATTGATATATCGTGGTGTGTATAATAACAAGATAAACCAGTGTTTGAATTACACTGAAATAAAGTACTTCAGGATCAATTAGTTTTTCATCATCTTCTCCAAATCTAAAAGAATCTTCTACACATCCAATAATCTAACATCATACACATCATACAAGATTTGTCCGTACAATAACGTTTTAACACCTTTTCTATATAACATTCTTAACGTAGAAATATTCTACTGTCCAAATGCTCAAAGTAAACCTATACATAACTTTGTCTTTTCTATGTCCTTTATCTTAAATTGTTTCTTTAAGAGATTTATACCTTTTAGAATCTCTTCAAGAGTTCCAATATTTTTATGTCATCCCCATAGACAACTATTATAGAAAATTATTTACTATATGTTTTCAAAAAAAAAATACAAGGACATATGGAGTTATTTGTATATCTCTCTCTTAGCAAATATTGACTAAGATAATTATACCACTTGTATCCATATTTTTTTAACCCATAGAGAGACTTGTTCAATTCGATGGAGTATATTTTCAAAAATTAAACTCTCTAATATATTAAACTCTTTAGGGAGTTTCATGTAAATGTCGCTATCAAGTGAGTCATACAAATAAGTTGTTATAACATCTATCATGTTCAAGTTAAGCATTTCATGTGCTACAAGGCTAATTAAATATCAAAATTTAAATTGCATCCACTGCACGTGGATATGTTTCATCAAAATAAATATTAGGTCTTTTGTGAAAATTATGAAGTAATAACTCAAGCTTTTTATCTCACGATTTTACTATTCATATTTTTCTTTTTCACAAAAACTCATTTATATCCAATTGGTTTCACATGTTGAGGTGTTTGGACTACAGGTCTAAAATCGAGTCACTTGGAAACTGAGTTTAATTCTTATTCAATTGAATATATTCATTTTGGACAATTCCTACTTTTTCTATAATCTTTTATAGATTTTGACTCATGATCCTCGTTATAGTTTATCATCTTTAGCAATACAAAGATATTGTCAATATTGACTTTATTTTGATTCCATCATATTCCAAGGAACAATCATAGAAACCTATTGTCAATATCTTCTTCAGAATTCTGACTATATCCTAACCTCTCAAGAAACAAATATAACTCAACATTTGAGATACATGATTGCTTCTAAGTAAGCAGATTACACAAAATGAATATAATGAAATTCACACAAGTATGAACAAATGCTCTTTGTGTGTAGTGTTTTCTCTTTCTCACAAGTTTCTCAAGATGCAAATTTCACATTCAATAACTTGTTAAAATCCTTCAAAAGTTCATATTCCATTCTTCCAAGGGCTTATTTATATAGGCATATTTGTGTGATTTGTTTGACAGTTATGAGTATCAAATCATATTTAATGGAGATTTAAATTTGAAATATAACAAACCATATATTTTTGTTGGAGAGTTTTATGGAGTAAATCAAATCCAGCAAATTGAGTTATTATTCTGGATGAAATTAATTCAGATATCCAAGGAGAAAAAGCCGAGAAGACATTTCTATAAGGATACTCTATTCTCATGTTTAGAGGAAGTTTTGTGCCCAATGACTGAGTTCTTTATCCTAGGGTTTGTGAGTATTTTATTTTTTGTATTCTACGCTAATGCCATCATAAGGACTCGTGTTGAATCTTTGTTGCACACCACTCTATATTTCAGTAACTTGGCATAGTAAGTGGTTTGTCTTAGTTGAGTTGTAAATTCAACAATAACCGCGTTTATGATTAAGTTGATTACTAAGGGGTTAGTGATTGAGAGAAGGTGACATGGGTTCTCATATTTAGGGAGATTCCTAAATAGAAAGTCACTAGGATTAGGAAGAGGAATTCAACATCATGGGGTTGATATTCTTATAAGACTAATTGTACTAATTCGAAATACTGAATTACCTTTCTTAGGCAGAGTGCCCTCCAGACGTAGATGTGGTTTCTTCGATTTAGGTTACCAATATCTAGTGTTAGTTTATTACTTTCTGCATTGTTATATTATTGCTATTATTGCTTTTATACTAGTAAATCTTGTGGAACCAATTGTTTCGTGTCCAACATTTGTCTCCCCGAGAACAAAATTTCAAGACCCACGCCTTTAACGCCCAAAAATATCACATGGGTAACTTGCCCAACGATTGAAAAAAGGGGTACCAGTGCGTGTACTTGAAGTAGACACATCGCCGATCGAATGTGTTCCCAGGATCTCGACTGAAGCAACAACATTTCTAACATCTTTCATAAAATGTTTCATGGTGTCCTCATTCTACGTAATGTTTGCAAAGAAGGGCGAAAATATTAAGAAAAATTGAAGAAATGAAACGGGAAAGAAAAAATTCTAAAACTATCCTACCAAAGATCTTCTTCCTTTCTTCTTTAGATTTGGCGTCCACAATCCTTCGAGTTTAATGCACCCCTTTAACTAAGTCTTAGAAGCAGGGTTAAAAGGAACTACCCCCACCCACATAACCAAGTTGTTCGCAATAAGGCACCTACTGACCTTTCAGGTATAACTCTTCTTCAGACAAATCTCCTTTCTTGTAACAATGTGTTCTGGCCCCGATAAGGTAATGACTTTAAGTCCAATATTTGCGAAAAGTATTCGTACATAAAAAAGGAACATTTGGATCCAAGTTACAAATCTTAGCATGATATTCCTGATTGATGGGAACTGTAATACGGTGAACTGACTTTTTATTAATCGGAATGTCGCGGTAAGCAAGAGTCGCCACCGACTTTTATTTTATCCAAATTAAATCGGAAAGGCTAAAAGAACAGGAAAAACCTTTTAAATAAAATAGGGTTCGGGGGGTAATTATGCAAAGGGAAGGTGTAAGGCACCCTTTGCATCCATGGTTTTCCATGGGCTCTTAATTCCTTTGCTCGTTTTGAAACCAAAAGTTTAGAAATGTATAGAAGATGAAGAAACAAGGACTTTAGCTCGTAAATGAGCGTAGCCTTGAAAGTGCTTAGAAAATAGTAGAAAGACGTTTTTAAACCAGAGCATGCAATTAAGGGCAAATTACCTGGTTAGATGAAAAATGTTCTTTTAGCCTTTCAGAGTAAAAGGATCTATCCTTGCCATAAGAGGGCAGGAAGCCTTTCATTTGGAGGTTGAAGGGTCATCGAAGCATCCTTTGCCATAAGACTGTCCCATGCCATAGAAGGGCAGGTAGCCTAAGGCAAGGATCAGAATAAGCCATTTTCGTAGGCAGCCAGAAGATACCTCAGCCTTTTTCCGTAGGCAACATCCGAGGGTCGAGGTCATTTTTGTGTATCGAAGGCAGCATCATTTAGGGTCGTGACCTTTTTATCGAGGCAACATGGCTGAGGTATCCTCGTATTCGAGGGACATGGCTTATTCTGCAAAAACACAAGGCAACAGGCAACAAGGCAACAGGCAGCAAGGCAACAGGCAGCAAGGCAACAGAGAGGTTACCCCAAAAGTGTGCGTGGGTGCAACAATCACGTGGTTAATTCAATCAAATTATCTTATAATTAGTTATTCTAATTCAATTAACAGGCTTGCACTCCCTAGAATTACTAACCACACAATAATATAACAATAATAATGGGGAAGGGAAATTGTAACCAGCGGAGGAAAGGGGAATTGAAACCAGCGGGATATAATTTAAAAATTAAAACAGAAAATATTAGAGTTAGGGTTTAGGGTTACCAATACGCGTAGCTTTGGCATTCGATAAACTCTGCAAATTGGAAAAGAAAGAATAAACAGAGGGGTGAGTGCATTATCGGTTCGGAGGCAAACGTCACTAATCTTAAAAATAACGAATAAAGAAATTTAAAATAAACAAAGTAAATAGATACTTAGCTTCGAATTTGATCTGATATGGTTGGTTGGGCGCCTTTAGGGTTGACCCTGAAAAGGCAAGGCAGAAAGAGGACATATTTTAGTGTATAGCTTGATCTTCGTAAACCCTGATTAGGGCATTAGTTAACCCTAGTTAACAGAATAAATAAAATCAGATTAATTGTTGGTTTACGACCCAATTAATTAAATTGATAAAAATAAAATTTCGATTAAAATATCCTAACCCTAATACTTATTTTTATCAATTTAAGAAAAATTATTTACTTAATTAAACAAATAATTTTAACAAATTAAATCAATTTAAAACAATCAAAATAAAATAGAATAAATAAATCAAATAAACATATTTTATTTATTTATTATGTGTTTGCAAAAAAGGTTTATTTTACAAAAAAAATGATCAATAAACAAATAATATATATGTATATATATATATAACATAAAAATAAAAATAGTAAAAACAATTTTATGTAATTAAAAAAAAAAAATTTCCAAACTTTTTGGAAACCTTAGAGAGTCCTCTAACCAGTGTCTAGTAGAAAGATGTTTTTAAACCAGAGCATGCAATTAAGTGTTGGAGATGTCAATCAAAAGTCAATGATGGTTCATCAATCATTAAGCAAGGCAGTCAATATCTTTCAAAAAAAAAATGGAAGAAACATATATGCAAAGAAAAGCCTGCTAAGTCAAAAAAGACTTAGGCAAAAATCAAGGCGTCCCGCTGACTGTAAGCTCAAAAGAGACAGTTCAGGCAAAAGTTAGGGATATCAAAAAGATGAAAAAAGAAGTCAATAAATTCTTGAACAAACTCAAAGCTATGACTACCAAAAGGAAGAAGTGATTGCCATCTCAAAATTTCTCTCTGCTTGTGAACCATCATCATTATCAAAGGTGCAAATCCAAAAGTCTCTTGGAACCTGAATGCGTAAGTTGAATTAACTGAGCTTAGGACTGAAGATCATCACGAAGAGGGGTGGGTACAATCAAATTTTGAGCCTTTATCCTTTGTTTCTTAAACCGTGAACCAAGCCACGTTACAACCCTTGAAAGTCCTAACTGAAGCATGGTTAGTTCGAAAGCATACTGTCACCAAAAAGGTATCCCGACTCCTTAAAGTTTACCAAAATGCTGAGTTGGTATTTCTTTTTACAAACATCACGTTGTTACAAATATCATGTTTTACAAATATCGCGCTTTTACATCTCTTGTTTTAATGTTTTCAAAAACTCAAGACAAACGTATGCATTGCATCTCATGAATCCATTATTAAACATATTCTGCTACATAATTTCAAATGTTAGCATCAGAAAGAACTTGCACATGGTACAACTAATGACTGAAAGTTATCCCGACAGACAAGATCACTCCGAGAAGCAAGGTCTCCTACGTATACAAGGGGCATGGCACGCTTTGCCCAATCAATCTGGGGCAATCAAGTCAAGATTCGAAGAATCTCTTAAAATGCCAAACAGTCAAAGGCATACACCTCAAGTGGGTTTCAAACTATTTTCCCAATCAATCTGGGGCAATCAAGTCAAGATTCCGAGATGCTCGAACAATCAGGGGCATGCATCCAAGAATATCTAAAGCTACTCCCCAATCAACGTGGGGACATTATATTGAGCCTATGATTACTAGGGGCATGTCGCCCATAGTGTACATCTCATGAAGTCCTCGCGAGGCGAATCTTTCCAAAGTTCCTACTAGCTGGGGCAAATCTATGCAAGTCCAGTCCAACATCTGGATCAATACTCAGTGGCGTGTCCTGAATCAAGTAGTAAGTTACTATGATACTGGGGGCAACTTTCAAGACGCCCATGTCTCCCCACAGAGCCAGGTTCACAAAACCACATCCCCAGCAGAGTCGCCAGTTCTGTAATACGGTGAACTGACTTTTTATTAATCGGAATGTCGCGGTAAGCAAGAGTCGCCACCGACTTTTATTTTATCCAAATTAAATCGGAAAGGCTAAAAGAACAGGAAAAACCTTTTAAATAAAATAGGGTTCGGGGGGTAATTATGCAAAGGGAAGGTGTAAGGCACCCTTTGCATCCATGGTTTTCCATGGGCTCTTAATTGCTTTGCTCGTTTTGAAACCAAAAGTTTAGAAATGTATAGAAGATGAAGAAACAAGGACTTTAGCTCGTAAATGAGCGTAGCCTTGAAAGTGCTTAGAAAATAGTAGAAAGACGTTTTTAAACCAGAGCATGCAGTTAAGGGCAAATTACCTGGTTAGATGAAAAATGTTCTTTTAGCCTTTCAGAGTAAAAGGATCTATCCTTGCCATAAGAGGGCAGGAAGCCTTTCATTTGGAGGTTGAAGGGTCATCGAAGCATCCTTTGCCATAAGACTGTCCCATGCCATAGAAGGGCAGGTAGCCTAAGGCAAGGATCAGAATAAGCCATTTTCGTAGGCAGCTAGAAGATACCTCAGCCTTTTTCCGTAGGCAACATCCGAGGGTCGAGGTCATTTTTGTGTATCGAAGGCAGCATCATTTAGGGTCGTGACCTTTTTATCGAGGCAACATGGCTGAGGTATCCTCGTATTCGAGGGACATGGCTTATTCTGCAAAAACACAAGGCAACAGGCAACAAGGCAACAGGCAGCAAGGCAACAGGCAGCAAGGCAACAGAGAGGTTACCCCAAAAGTGTGCGTGGGTGCAACAATCACGTGGTTAATTCAATCAAATATCTTATAATTAGTTATTCTAATTCAATTAACAGGCTTGCACTCCCTAGAATTACTAACCACACAATAATATAACAATAATAATGGGGAAGGGAAATTGTAACCAGCGGAGGAAAGGGGAATTGAAACCAGCGGGATATAATTTAAAAATTAAAACAGAAAATATTAGAGTTAGGGTTTAGGGTTACCAATACGCGTAGCTTTGGCATTCGATAAACTCTGAAAATTGGAAAAGAAAGAATAAACAGAGGGGTGAGTGCATTATCGGTTCGGAGGCAAACGTCACTAATCTTAAAAATAACGAATAAAGAAATTTAAAATAAACAAAGTAAATAGATACTTAGCTTCGAATTTGATCTGATATGGTTGGTTGGGCGCCTTTAGGGTTGACCCTGAAAAGGCAAGGCAGAAAGAGGACATATTTTAGTGTATAGCTTGATCTTCGTAAACCCTGATTAGGGCATTAGTTAACCCTAGTTAACAGAATAAATAAAATCAGATTAATTGTTGGTTTACGACCCAATTAATTAAATTGATAAAAATAAAATTTCGATTAAAATATCCTAACCCTAATACTTATTTTTATCAATTTAAGAAAAATTATTTACTTAATTAAACAAATAATTTTAACAAATTAAATCAATTTAAAACAATCAAAATAAAATAGAATAAATAAATAAAATATGTTTATTTGATTTATTTATTCTATTTTATTTTGATTGTTTTAAATTGATTTAATTTGTTAAAATTATTTGTTTAATTAAGTAAATAATTTTTCTTAAATTGATAAAAATAAGTATTAGGGTTAGGATATTTTAATCGAAATTTTATTTTTATCAATTTAATTAATTGGGTCGTAAACCAACAATTAATCTGATTTTATTTATTCTGTTAACTAGGGTTAACTAATGCCCTAATCAGGGTTTACGAAGATCAAGCTATACACTAAAATATGTCCTCTTTCTGCCTTGCCTTTTCAGGGTCAACCCTAAAGGCGCCCAACCAACCATATCAGATCAAATTCGAAGCTAAGTATCTATTTACTTTGTTTATTTTAAATTTCTTTATTCGTTATTTTTAAGATTAGTGACGTTTGCCTCCGAACCGATAATGCACTCACCCCTCTGTTTATTCTTTCTTTTCCAATTTTCAGAGTTTATCGAATGCCAATGCTACGCGTATTGGTAACCCTAAACCCTAACTCTAATATTTTCTGTTTTAATTTTTAAATTATATCCCGCTGGTTTCAATTCCCCTTTCCTCCGCTGGTTACAATTTCCCTTCCCCATTATTATTGTTATATTATTGTGTGGTTAGTAATTCTAGGGAGTGCAAGCCTGTTAATTGAATTAGAATAACTAATTATAAGATAATTTGATTGAATTAACCACGTGATTGTTGCACCCACGCACACTTTTGGGGTAACCTCTCTGTTGCCTTGTTGCCTGTTGCCTTGCTGCCTGTTGCCTTGTTGCCTGTTGCCTTGTGTTTTTGCAGAATAAGCCATGTCCCTCGAATACGAGGATACCTCAGCCATGTTGCCTCGATAAAAAGGTCACGACCCTAAATGATGCTGCCTTCGATACACAAAAATGACCTCGACCTTCGGATGTTGCCTACGGAAAAAGGCTGAGGTATCTTCTGGCTGCCTACGAAAATGGCTTATTCTGATCCTTGCCTTAGGCTACCTGCCCTTCTATGGCATGGGACAGTCTTATGGCAAAGGATGCTTCGATGACCCTTCAACCTCCAAATGAAAGGCTTCCTGCCCTCTTATGGCAAGGATAGATCCTTTTACTCTGAAAGGCTAAAAGAACATTTTTCATCTAACCAGGTAATTTGCCCTTAATTGCATGCTCTGGTTTAAAAACGTCTTTCTACTATTTTCTAAGCACTTTCAAGGCTACGCTCATTTACGAGCTAAAGTCCTTGTTTCTTCATCTTCTATACATTTCTAAACTTTTGGTTTCAAAACGAGCAAAGCAATTAAGAGCCCATGGAAAACCATGGATGCAAAGGGTGCCTTACACCTTCCCTTTGCATAATTACCCCCCGAACCCTATTTTATTTAAAAGGTTTTTCCTGTTCTTTTAGCCTTTCCGATTTAATTTGGATAAAATAAAAGTCGGTGGCGACTCTTGCTTACCGCGACATTCCGATTAATAAAAAGTCAGTTCACCGTATTACAGAACTGGCGACTCTGCTGGGGATGTGGTTTTGTGAACCTGGCTCTGTGGGGAGACATGGGCGTCTTGAAAGTTGCCCCCAGTATCATAGTAACTTACTACTTGATTCAGGACACGCCACTGAGTATTGATCCAGATGTTGGACTGGACTTGCATAGATTTGCCCCAGCTAGTAGGAACTTTGGAAAGATTCGCCTCGCGAGGACTTCATGAGATGTACACTATGGGCGACATGCCCCTAGTAATCATAGGCTCAATATAATGTCCCCACGTTGATTGGGGAGTAGCTTTAGATATTCTTGGATGCATGCCCCTGATTGTTCGAGCATCTCGGAATCTTGACTTGATTGCCCCAGATTGATTGGGAAAATAGTTTGAAACCCACTTGAGGTGTATGCCTTTGACTGTTTGGCATTTTAAGAGATTCTTCGAATCTTGACTTGATTGCCCCAGATTGATTGGGCAAAGCGTGCCATGCCCCTTGTATACGTAGGAGACCTTGCTTCTCGGAGTGATCTTGTCTGTCGGGATAACTTTCAGTCATTAGTTGTACCATGTGCAAGTTCTTTCTGATGCTAACATTTGAAATTATGTAGCAGAATATGTTTAATAATGGATTCATGAGATGCAATGCATACGTTTGTCTTGAGTTTTTGAAAACATTAAAACAAGAGATGTAAAAGCGCGATATTTGTAAAACATGATATTTGTAACAACGTGATGTTTGTAAAAAGAAATACCAACTCAGCATTTTGGTAAACTTTAAGGAGTCGGGATACCTTTTTGGTGACAGTATGCTTTCGAACTAACCATGCTTCAGTTAGGACTTTCAAGGGTTGTAACGTGGCTTGGTTCACGGTTTAAGAAACAAAGGATAAAGGCTCAAAATTTGATTGTACCCACCCCTCTTCGTGATGATCTTCAGTCCTAAGCTCAGTTAATTCAACTTACGCATTCAGGTTCCAAGAGACTTTTGGATTTGCACCTTTGATAATGATGATGGTTCACAAGCAGAGAGAAATTTTGAGATGGCAATCACTTCTTCCTTTTGGTAGTCATAGCTTTGAGTTTGTTCAAGAATTTATTGACTTCTTTTTTCATCTTTTTGATATCCCTAACTTTTGCCTGAACTGTCTCTTTTGAGCTTACAGTCAGCGGGACGCCTTGATTTTTGCCTAAGTCTTTTTTGACTTAGCAGGCTTTTCTTTGCATATATGTTTCTTCCATTTTTCAAGATTGTGGACTTTTTGGAAACCTTAGAGAGTCCTCTAACCAGTGTCTTTGGTCTCATATCAAAATTATTTTTCATGCTCTTTGTGTGTCCTTTTGAAAAAAATGACTTTTCGTTGACTTTTGAAAAGGGCCTATAATGTATGAAGCCATATCTCTTAAACCATTGACCTATGAGCTTTGACTCTTGTACTATTGGATAGAGGAATGAATTCCCTTTAAAATGAGCTTTGGTGGGAATTTTTCTGATGAAGTATGAATATTTGGTGAATTTTCAAAGTTTTGGTTGACTTTTTCAGTTCATGCCCAAAATAGCAACTCTTGACTTTTGACTTCTCTGATCTTTCCTTGCATCATCATGATCAACCCTTGATCAAATGATGATTTTAGGGTATGAGGATGTTGTTGACCAAATATCTTGAGTTTTTGACTTGAAATGACTATTTTGCCCTTGAGAGTCGACTGTTGACCTAATCAGGATTTGAGGGCCTACACTTGCTCAGTTTGACTTGAAACTTTATATGGAGATGCTTTGGGATGTTAGTGACCCCATGGAACCATCTTGAGCCAATGATTTAATGATTTTCCATTGAGTTAATCAAACCCTAGTTCAGAGTCTTTGTATAGGAGAGTGTGTTTTGGAGCTTTGTCTTTTGATTTTGAAATTGCATATGGGATATGGTATGGGCAAATTTTGGGGTATGACAGGAACTACCAGGAAAAAAAGGATCCTTAAATTTTTCACACTATCAAAATAGGGATCAAGGTATTTAGTACTATTTTGTAGAGAGATAATGCCATAACTATCGATAGATTTAAAACCACTTTGCACTCTGAAGAGGTAAAAAAAATAAGGTCACCGTTTGTCTATGCCTTTATATTTGCACTAGTATTGGAAGACCTTGACAAACATCCAACTCACAGGATAGAACTGTAATCGAGCAATAAGCAGATGATTCATGACACTGATTTCGAACTCATTAAAAGGGAGATGATAGCCAAAGAGAGAAAACTGAAATTCATGAAACGGAATAACACACATACCATATTGACCATCTACCCTTTGATCTTCATCAAGAGAAAGGACACCCAATCCTCCCTCGAATCCACACTAGTCATAGCCTGAGCAAGGGCATCACTACGGGAGACATCACGGAAGTCAATATACAATGAAAAGAGTAAAGTCCCTTTGGAAATGTAGTACGTCCCCTTAAATGATCCAAGGTCACATGATCATTTCCCCACTATCAACGATCGAGATTCCCCTATGACTATAAGATTGACGTTCTAAATTCTCATGTTTAATCATGTGGACGACTAATTAAGATAGATGGATCATGTGAGTCATTTTCAGCTTCTTAAAAATGTAACACATATACATTATCCTAGAGTTGCTTGTTCCCAAGAAACATTTACGTCTCGTCAGACCTCTCCCATTATGACCTTTACTGATAGAATATGTATTTATTTGTTAATAGAATATGTATTTATATTTGTATATAAGTCCCACATCGACTATAACATGTAATAAACTATATATCTATTTCTATATATAAAATAGTCTCAATATCTCTTAATATCTAACATGGTATCAGTTGAGGTAAAGATCCAAACCTAATCAAAGTCGTTGCCACCGCAATAGCTTCTACCCTAACACTGCTAACGCCACCGCTTGTCTTCAAAAGCTGTCTTCTCCGCAATAGCTCCTCCTTCAGCACTGTCTCTGCCGCCTTAGCTCTTCCTGCACTGCTGATGTCGTCATAATTCCTCCTCCTACATCGCTGTAGCGGCCGGCCAAAACTATTCGAGCGTTTGAACATTCGAAATATAACAGAGTCGCCACCAGATTTTATTTATTCCAAAAGGAAAGGGAAAATAATGATAAAACCCACAAAGAAAGATAAAATAAATATGAAAACCAGATTAGGGTTCGGGAGTCGGTTAAGTAAGGGGAAGGTATTAGCACCCCTTTACCTCCATCGTACTCGATGGGACCCATTTAGTTATTCTCGTGATCGATTGTTAGCTTATTATTTACTTGCGTTTTATTATTTATAAGAAAGAAACAAAATTAAAGTTTTTTATTATCGTGCTCGCCAAGACATTTGTATCTTGTGCCTACGTATTCCCTCGTGCAATGGGAAAGTCAGAGCAATCGTAGTTCGGGGTAAAACTACGAATTTTTGTTGTTTGATTTTAATGAACGACGTGTGAATCGCTCTTTTATGAAAAAAAAAGTGTTGCGAACTAAGTTAAAAGGTTTCCTTATGGAATCAAAGCATTCAAACAAAAGCTTAACGGCCATCGTCTAAATGCTTTAGAGCAACTTGTACAAGTACGTACAACCTCCTCTTGATCCATCCATTATAAACCAAATTCGATTCGATTGTTAAAAAAGGCGTTTTGTAAAAAAAAGGTAAATTAAATCGAGTTTGAAAGAGTCTTTAGTGGAGTTTAAACATCCAAACAAAGGCTTAACGGCCATCGCCTAAATGTTTTAGAACAACTTGTACAAGTACGTACAAACCCTTCTTTTCATCCATTATTGACAAAATTCAATTCAATTATTAAAAGCATTTTTTTGAAGTTTTTGATTGTGAAAGGTACTTGGTGTTGACCAAGGTTTATTGAAAATTGTTGGAAGTGGACTCGACGTTGAATCGAGTGTTTTATTGAATGAAAATTATTCTATGAAAATGAATTGATTTTATTATGGTATTATTTTAATTAACCAATTGAAACATATTTAATTTATTAATTAAAAATCGATTAATATTATTAATTGATTTTTGATTAATATAATCAAAGTTTTTTTTTAAAAAAAAATGACCAACCAATAAAAAACAAATGAAAAGGATTAATTAAAAAAAAGTGATGTATCTTTTTTAAGTAGAAAAAAAAACAAACATTGGGCCAGAAGGGGGTGTAGGCCCGTTAAAAAAATAAGGAAAAGGCTATTGAAAAAACGAACTGGGCCGGGTTGTGAGGCTGGATCCGAGTTGGATCATGAATCGGGTTTTTTCTAAAAAAACCTAGGAGACTTGCCTCTTTCTACTCACGATATCTCTGCTCCTCACTCGGTTCTCTCTCTCAATCAATCTCTCTGTTCCAGATTATGTATGAACAATAATAACAACGAGATCTCCTCACATCTCAATCGATTTCGTCCCTCTCTCAATTCCTCTCACGGTTTCGGTGACTAACAACGACAAACACAACACAATCATAAACCCTAAGCCCCAAATGAAACCCTAAAACCCCAATCCAATATTCAGAGATTTACATGGTTACAGGAGGATAGATAAACAAGGAACAACAAGTTAATATTTAAATGCAGAAAACTGAAAAAGAGAAAGAGAGAACGGAGCTACAACCGGGAAGGGCTTTCACGAAGTCTGCGAATCGGTTCTGATTCTCGAGTCCCTGCAGGTACAATCTCCTTATGCTCTTTGTTCTTCGTTTCAGTTCCTCCCTCCTTTCATCCTTTCGCTCTACTATGTTCTGAGTTTTTGTTTACGTGTTGTACCGTTTGGTTTGTTGTGTCGAACGCGATTGAGCAAAGGGGTTTCGGTGTGGAACGATTTGCGATGAGGATGATGATGAGACAGTTATGAGTCGGGTGAGATCTTTCTAGTTCTTTCTGAGTTCTTTAATCTCTTCCTCTCTCAATATTCTGAAGGGTTTGTGTAATGGAAGATGATGATGGTTTAGGGTGTTATACGAACTGAATATTGTGTGAACCGAGTATTGTGTTCTGAAAATTCGCTTCTTTTGGTATGATGAACAAATTGATGGTTTGTGAATGTTTGGTTATTTGCTGCGGCTAGGGTTTGCCGATGAGCCTCCCCCTCCCTCTGTTCAATGAAACAGTGGAATATATAGTCTATAGGTTCGGATGTGATTCTAGGGTTGGGTAAAAATGTTTAGGTTTGGAAACTGATTGGGAAAGAATGCAGTGTACTTTTGTGTAGCAGCTTGTGTTTTACCATTTTCTTGCAATTTCTGGTCCCTGCTGTAACATAGTGATAGCAGTAAATGTTTTTGCTATTTTTCTTGCAATTTCTGGTCCCTGCTGTAACATGGTGATAGCAGTAAATGTTTTTGCTATTTTTCTTGTCAAATTCTGATGCAGGGCAGCCACATAGAAAGGACAGGGCAAGAGTTTTTTTGTCTTGTTTTTCTTTTGTGGACAGCAAAGTTTTGGGATGGACCATGAAATTGGGCCTTGTGAATTTGTTTGAGACTATTTGTTGCTGTTTATTTGGAATCTCTTCTTTGCTAATTCCCTTTGTGAACCAAAACAAGTTTTGTGATTTGCAATAGGAATATTTTTTAGGCCCATGATTAATTATGAAATTGTATGAGGCCTTTGTTGATTGCAAACAAATCCCTTTACAAAATTCTGATTCCTTCATTAAACCCTTATGATGAACTTGTGCATCCTCTTAAAAATTCTTGTTCATGTTCATATTTTTGTGGATTCTAACCATTTCTTTCTCTTGTTTCATGTGCAATGACATCCATGGTAAAGCAATAAGAAGTGTGAATGAAGATTGAAGATTGAAAACTGAAGAAGATTGGAAACGAGAATAGGACTTTAGCTTTGTGTAACTTTCATGTTTAGCCCCTTTTTTTTGAGATTTCACTCTGTAGAATGAACTTGTAATCTTTATTTGAGAACTTCGATCAACCGTAGCTCCTTGCGGATTGAATGATAAAAAGAAACACTTGAGTAATTCAAAACTTGAATGGCATTTTGTGATTTTGTGATCTTCAAAATGGAATTTGAATGAAGTTTCTTTCTTTTTGCAAGAGGTAATTTTGATTGAAATTGAATGAAATGTAACCTTGGAATTTTGAATGAATTTGGCCTCATGTTTAGATTCATGGACTTTGTACCTAGATGACAAGTATTCTTTACAACTTAAAGAAGTTATCTTATAAGTTACTTTATGATATCATCAAAAGCGTACAGTCTTTATTTTATGAATCCTTGAATCAAACGTTCGCCGCCCTTATTCGAAAATGCTACTTAATCTTGAATTCTCAGACGCAAAGAAACATAATCTCACTCTAAACCAATTATCATGATCAAAGATGATTCTTGAATTAATAAGTTTGATCAATATATTGATGAAATAAAAACCCTAATTCACGCGAGCCACTGCTCAAGAGAAAAACCAGATGAATATGTCTTATTTGGTGAGAAAGTCTCAAAACCACCGCGAAACCCTAAATTGTACAAATGCCGTTCATTTGAAATCATGCCTTAGTGAATGAACGTTATGCAAATGATTTGGTGGAATGAAATGCATGGGGCAAAAATTGGGGTGCGACAGATGCCCCTATTTAAGTTTCTTCTGTCGAAGACATGAAGAGACTTAAATACAAAGTACACAATTTTTGTCCTAAGATCGCCGCAACGATGCTTATGACATGAATGCAATGGAAATTTTTTAGTGCAATGTGATGCGAGAGAGACTTTGAACATCACAGGAGATATAGCGTCTCAAGAGACAAACTAATGCTGGAGAAACAAAGGACACACCGACTTTTACTGAAGGTGAACTACCAACTTTTACTGAAGGTAGAGAAAAAAGAGATACACCGACGTTTACTGAAGGTGAAATACCGACTTTTACTGGAGGTAGAGAAATGAAAGAATCACCGACGCTTACTGAAGGTGAACTACCAACTTTTACTGAAGGTAGAGAAATAAAAGAATCACCGACGTTTACTGAAGGTGAACTACCAACTTTTACTGAAGGTAGAGGAATGAAAGATACACCGACGTTTACTGAAGGTGAACTACCAACTTTTACTGAAGGTAGAGAAACAAAAGATACACCGACGTTTATTGAAGGTGAACTACCAACGTTTACTGAAGGTAGAGAAACAAAAGATACACCGACGTTTACTGAAGGTGAACTACCGACTTTTACTGAAGGTAGAGAAATGAAAGAATCACCGACGCTTACTGAAGGTGAACTACCAACTTTTACTGAAGGTAGAGGAATGAAAGAATCACCGACGTTTACTGAAGGTGAACTACCAACTTTTACTGAAGGTAGAGGAATGAAAGATACACCGACGTTTACTGAAGGTGAACTACCAACGTTTACTGAAGGTAGAGAAACAAAAGATACACCGACGTTTACTGAAGGTGAACTACCGACTTTTACTGAAGGTAGAGAAACAAAAGATACACCGACGTTTACTGAAGGTGAACTACCGACTTTTACTGAAGGTAGAGAAATGAAAGAATCACCTACGCTTACTGAAGGTGAACTACCGACTTTTACTGAAGGTAGAGAAACAAAAGATACACCGACGTTTACTGAAGGTGAACTACCGACTTTTACTGAAGGTAGAGAAACAAAAGATACACCGACGTTTACTGAAGGTGAACTACCAACTTTTACTGATGGTAGAGAAACAAAAGGATTGATGGATATTGGAGAGAGGAAAAACATTAACTTGATGGAGGTAAAACAAAATGCCATCAACTATCGAGTTGGCTTTAAAACAAGTCATGACTAACATTATCCTGTGGATTAATGAAGGTGAAACAAATTTGTTCTCAACTAGTGAGGTGACTCTATCAACCAGCGGATTGACAAAGAAAAACTGTTTTCAACCAGTGGGTTGCTTTGAAAATTAAATGATTGACTGTAACCAGCGGGTTAACAAGATGAACGATAAATTTCAACCAGTGGGTTGGCGAAACAAGTGATGTTCAATTAGTGGATTGACACAAAAAGACAAACTTTAACCAGTGGGTTGACATGAAAAAGATAAACTTCAACTAGTGGGTTGACAAAATGAGTCATATTCAATCAGTGGATTGACATGGAAAAAGATAAACTTCAACCAGTGGGTTGACAAAATGAGTGATATTCAATCAATGGATTGACACAAAAAGACAAACTTCAACCAGTGGGTTGACATGGAAAAGATAAATTTCAACCAGTGGGTTGACAAAACAAGTGATATTCAATCAGTGGATTGACACAAAAAGACAAACTTCAACCAGTGGGTTGACAAAACAAGTGATAGTCAATCAGTGGATTGACACGAAAAAGATAAACTTCAACCAGTGGGTTGACAAAAATGAACAGAACGGTTCTCAACCAATAGGCTGATTCAAAAGACCAGCAGGTAAATAATCAATTTCAACCAGCGGGTTGGAAAAGGCTAACAAACATGTTCAATCAGTGGATTGACAAGAAAATAATGATGACATCATTGGGGATTATGAATCCATGCATGCTTTGTGCTAATGGATGGTATATCTTCTTTTTTTTTTTTTTTGCTCATATTGGTGCATATGAAATGATGCATGTGACGACTGATCAATGTAAGCAATGAGCTTACTAGGTTATTGAGCCTTTAGGGGTACCCAAGGTGAGCAAGGTTTTGCTTTTAGTGGAAAATACCGAGCAAGATTGAGCTTTTTGATTTGATATTGTGATAGGTTGCCCCATGAATCATATGCATGATTGATGAATGCATGATATGAATGAATTTTATGGTTGGAATGTTTTGACATGTGCCCCTGTGGAGGGTAATGATTTTTTTGTGAAGTGGAAAAAGATCCCTTGGTAGAAGGTTTGCGCAAGCATAATTCCCGACACCAATTCTGAGTTTGAGGACTACATGATATGGCACAGTATGCTTGGACTGCTTGAGAGAAAGGTCTTGGCCTTGGACTTGCCCCAGAATGCTGAGTCTATGGAGAAACTTGCTTCAACAAAATTTGGATTCAAACCGATGATCCTGAGATGACATGCCCCAGTATTTGGGAAATTTGAAATGAAATGCCCCTGAATGATAGGCTTCTAAAGTGATGTGACCTTGATGGTTCCAGTTTAGGCTCTTCAATTGATTTCCATTGTTGGAACTTCCTTGATGGAAAGTGCTTACTTACAAATGAAACTATTCAATTCAAAATGGTAATTTTAATGCGACGTGCATGCAAGTTTTAAAAACAAATCAATTATTGAAATGAAACTGCGGTATACGATGAATAGATCCCAATGAGGATGCAATGGAAGTTTGAATTTCAAGGTGTGAAAGATGATGTGATAGCGTGGTATCAAAATAAAATGATTTAGCAAACATTTAGGAGTCAGGTTAACGCAACCTTGCTTTAGTATGCTTTCAAAAGAAACCTTGCTTCAATTAGGACTTTTGAAGGTTGTAACGTGGTCAGGCTCACGGTTTAAGAAACAAAGGATATAAGCTCAAATTTTGATTTTAACCCACCCATTCTTCATGATATACTCCAGTCCTAAGTTCAGTTAACTTCTTTAAGTATTCGACTTCCAAGAGGGTTTGCAGATGATGTTTGAGAACCAATGATTTCTAAGATGGCAATCACTTTATTCTTCTTTGAAAGTCACACAAGTTTGTTCTTGCTTTTCTTTTGACTTATGATGTTTTGATCTTTTTTTTATTTTGACTTTTGTATCCCTAATTTTTTTTGCCTAAGTCTCCTTTTTAGGTTTTGACTTAGCGGGCTTTTCTTTGATAGTTTTTTTTTGGAATAAACTTGTATGACATTTGTTCAATGGTATGAGAATTTTGAGATTTGTGACTGCCTTATTGATGTTTTAAGGGAAACATCTGTTGTAAGCTTTGGACGTTCACTACTACTTCGACATTGTGTACGAAGAGAGGATGCGGTTGAACCTTTGGTCGGAAATGGTTCCCATGAAATGATTCTCTTGGAAATCTTATGAATTAAACACTTTAGCTGAACAACTACCCTGCCCCAGGTTTTGATTAAGGGTTTAAATTTCGTGAAAAAAGAAAACACCTACTTCTAAGGCTCAAAGGGGTTGACTAGGGATTATCTTCCTTATATCTCCAGTGTATGGGGATTTGAAAGAATGCCTGTACATCATCAACAAAGCTTTATTTGAAAGCACACTGATGCAAATTGGATATTCATTTTTCATCATTCTCCCTCCAATATTGCTTGGACAAAAAGCTGATAAAGAAAGTGAAGTGGAAAAAGCAAAACTTCTTTTTGTATTTGGATTTTGTGTAAGTGATACGGAATTAAAACAAGGAAATATGTTACGATTGATTCAAAACAAACGCAATGCTCATTTCATTAAAATTACGATTACGAATGACAAAATTCAAATGCAATACAGCACAATACAAACAAGGATGAGCTTTCTCGTCTGATAACTGGCTTTTGAGCATGTTCCCAGTGTCTTGGCACTCTTCAGGTCACGAGGTTGTTTAACCATATCTTGTGTCAAGGTTAACCCTTCTTGGTGTTTAATGCTTTGAAGCATTTCCATGATATTGACCACGAATCTTCTGAATTCATTTTTTATCCCTTTTGGAGCTCACCCAGCGTCTTCTGAGACATGCTTCGAGTCTAATAGAGTGTCGGGTAATTGACTTGCTTTGCCAACCGTTGGAGGAAAAAAAGTATGAGTACTGGATTTTTGAAATGAGAATGCATGTTAATGAAAATGCCTGATGATTTTTATTTTGTTTTTAATGCAAAAATGAATGCCATATCATATCATGTATGATTCACAAGTGATGGATTTTCAATCAACTGGATACAGAAAGATTCAAATTACTTGGCACACAGTCTAAGGTTTTATCAACAAGGTTCTAGACACGGTTCTCAGAGTTGCGAGCTCCTTTTGAAAACTCAGTCATCTAGTAAATAACTTACCATCCAATTGTGTTTTCAAATGAAGCCTATTCTGAGTGTGGTTTTCGCACTTATCCACGGTAATAGTTACGTTACGCAAATTGGGTGCGAAACCACCATTTCCTAAAAGTCATGGTTTTAGGGTTTTTCTAAAGGTCCCTAGAGTCGGCGGTCCGAATCAGAAATATCATAGCCCAAGTAAATAACTTACTTAGTCACAGGCATCTCCTCAAAGGACCTACTCCAGTCGGGGTTTTAGTACCTCCCACTTGACACTACGTCAAGCGAGTTTAATACTAGACCACCATCTTATCTTACGTGTCACTCGAGCTCGGGTGTAGAGCTTTTTCTCACATACGGCAATAATCAAGAGATTCCAACCACAAGAATGGGAAATCAAACAAAGATATAATATAGACAATAAAGAAGCAAGTAAATAAAGCTAGCAAATATCACGATAAAACTAAACTAGGGTTGACTCTCTTAGGTATTTCCCCAGCAGAGTCGCCAGCTGTAGCGGCCGGCCAAAACTATTCGAGCGTTTGAACATTCGAAATATAACAGAGTCGCCACCAGATTTTATTTATTCCAAAAGGAAAGGGAAAATAATGATAAAACCCACAAAGAAAGATAAAATAAATATGAAAACCAGATTAGGGTTCGGGAGTCGGTTAAGTAAGGGGAAGGTATTAGCACCCCTTTACCTCCATCGTACTCGATGGGACCCATTTAGTTATTCTCGTGATCGATTGTTAGCTTATTATTTACTTGCGTTTTATTATTTATAAGAAAGAAACAAAATTAAAGTTTTTTATTATCGTGCTCGCCAAGACATTTGTATCTTGTGCCTACGTATTCCCTCGTGCAATGGGAAAGTCAGAGCAATCGTAGTTCGGGGTAAAACTACGAATTTTTGTTGTTTGATTTTAATGAACGACGTGTGAATCGCTCTTTTATGAAAAAAAAAGTGTTGCGAACTAAGTTAAAAGGTTTCCTTATGGAATCAAAGCATTCAAACAAAAGCTTAACGGCCATCGTCTAAATGCTTTAGAGCAACTTGTACAAGTACGTACAACCTCCTCTTGATCCATCCATTATAAACCAAATTCGATTCGATTGTTAAAAAAGGCGTTTTGTAAAAAAAAGGTAAATTAAATCGAGTTTGAAAGAGTCTTTAGTGGAGTTTAAACATCCAAACAAAGGCTTAACGGCCATCGCCTAAATGTTTTAGAACAACTTGTACAAGTACGTACAAACCCTTCTTTTCATCCATTATTGACAAAATTCAATTCAATTATTAAAAGCATTTTTTTGAAGTTTTTGATTGTGAAAGGTACTTGGTGTTGACCAAGGTTTATTGAAAATTGTTGGAAGTGGACTCGACGTTGAATCGAGTGTTTTATTGAATGAAAATTATTCTATGAAAATGAATTGATTTTATTATGGTATTATTTTAATTAACCAATTGAAACATATTTAATTTATTAATTAAAAATCGATTAATATTATTAATTGATTTTTGATTAATATAATCAAAGTTTTTTTTAAAAAAAAAATGACCAACCAATAAAAAACAAATGAAAAGGATTAATTAAAAAAAAGTGATGTATCTTTTTTAAGTAGAAAAAAAAACAAACATTGGGCCAGAAGGGGGTGTAGGCCCGTTAAAAAAATAAGGAAAAGGCTATTGAAAAAACGAACTGGGCCGGGTTGTGAGGCTGGATCCGAGTTGGATCATGAATCGGGTTTTTTCTAAAAAAACCTAGGAGACTTGCCTCTTTCTACTCACGATATCTCTGCTCCTCACTCGGTTCTCTCTCTCAATCAATCTCTCTGTTCCAGATTATGTATGAACAATAATAACAACGAGATCTCCTCACATCTCAATCGATTTCGTCCCTCTCTCAATTCCTCTCACGGTTTCGGTGACTAACAACGACAAACACAACACAATCATAAACCCTAAGCCCCAAATGAAACCCTAAAACCCCAATCCAATATTCAGAGATTTACATGGTTACAGGAGGATAGATAAACAAGGAACAACAAGTTAATATTTAAATGCAGAAAACTGAAAAAGAGAAAGAGAGAACGGAGCTACAACCGGGAAGGGCTTTCACGAAGTCTGCGAATCGGTTCTGATTCTCGAGTCCCTGCAGGTACAATCTCCTTATGCTCTTTGTTCTTCGTTTCAGTTCCTCCCTCCTTTCATCCTTTCGCTCTACTATGTTCTGAGTTTTTGTTTACGTGTTGTACCGTTTGGTTTGTTGTGTCGAACGCGATTGAGCAAAGGGGTTTCGGTGTGGAACGATTTGCGATGAGGATGATGATGAGACAGTTATGAGTCGGGTGAGATCTTTCTAGTTCTTTCTGAGTTCTTTAATCTCTTCCTCTCTCAATATTCTGAAGGGTTTGTGTAATGGAAGATGATGATGGTTTAGGGTGTTATACGAACTGAATATTGTGTGAACCGAGTATTGTGTTCTGAAAATTCGCTTCTTTTGGTATGATGAACAAATTGATGGTTTGTGAATGTTTGGTTATTTGCTGCGGCTAGGGTTTGCCGATGAGCCTCCCCCTCCCTCTGTTCAATGAAACAGTGGAATATATAGTCTATAGGTTCGGATGTGATTCTAGGGTTGGGTAAAAATGTTTAGGTTTGGAAACTGATTGGGAAAGAATGCAGTGTACTTTTGTGTAGCAGCTTGTGTTTTACCATTTTCTTGCAATTTCTGGTCCCTGCTGTAACATAGTGATAGCAGTAAATGTTTTTGCTATTTTTCTTGCAATTTCTGGTCCCTGCTGTAACATGGTGATAGCAGTAAATGTTTTTGCTATTTTTCTTGTCAAATTCTGATGCAGGGCAGCCACATAGAAAGGACAGGGCAAGAGTTTTTTTGTCTTGTTTTTCTTTTGTGGACAGCAAAGTTTTGGGATGGACCATGAAATTGGGCCTTGTGAATTTGTTTGAGACTATTTGTTGCTGTTTATTTGGAATCTCTTCTTTGCTAATTCCCTTTGTGAACCAAAACAAGTTTTGTGATTTGCAATAGGAATATTTTTTAGGCCCATGATTAATTATGAAATTGTATGAGGCCTTTGTTGATTGCAAACAAATCCCTTTACAAAATTCTGATTCCTTCATTAAACCCTTATGATGAACTTGTGCATCCTCTTAAAAATTCTTGTTCATGTTCATATTTTTGTGGATTCTAACCATTTCTTTCTCTTGTTTCATGTGCAATGACATCCATGGTAAAGCAATAAGAAGTGTGAATGAAGATTGAAGATTGAAAACTGAAGAAGATTGGAAACGAGAATAGGACTTTAGCTTTGTGTAACTTTCATGTTTAGCCCTTTTTTTTTGAGATTTCACTCTGTAGAATGAACTTGTAATCTTTATTTGAGAACTTCGATCAACCGTAGCTCCTTGCGGATTGAATGATAAAAAGAAACACTTGAGTAATTCAAAACTTGAATGGCATTTTGTGATTTTGTGATCTTCAAAATGGAATTTGAATGAAGTTTCTTTCTTTTTGCAAGAGGTAATTTTGATTGAAATTGAATGAAATGTAACCTTGGAATTTTGAATGAATTTGGCCTCATGTTTAGATTCATGGACTTTGTACCTAGATGACAAGTATTCTTTACAACTTAAAGAAGTTATCTTATAAGTTACTTTATGATATCATCAAAAGCGTACAGTCTTTATTTTATGAATCCTTGAATCAAACGTTCGCCGCCCTTATTCGAAAATGCTACTTAATCTTGAATTCTCAGACGCAAAGAAACATAATCTCACTCTAAACCAATTATCATGATCAAAGATGATTCTTGAATTAATAAGTTTGATCAATATATTGATGAAATAAAAACCCTAATTCACGCGAGCCACTGCTCAAGAGAAAAACCAGATGAATATGTCTTATTTGGTGAGAAAGTCTCAAAACCACCGCGAAACCCTAAATTGTACAAATGCCGTTCATTTGAAATCATGCCTTAGTGAATGAACGTTATGCAAATGATTTGGTGGAATGAAATGCATGGGGCAAAAATTGGGGTGCGACAATCGCCACCGCCTCCGTAGCTCCTCCTTTTATATCGTCATCATCGTAGCCCCTCCTCTTGTGTCGCCTTTGCTTCTGCCGCACCTCCAACACCATGTCTTCCTCTTTGGTGATGAGTCTGAGCATGTTTTTACCAGGGTCGACAGTCCCACCAATTAGACAAGAGTTTCACCCAGCCCTTACTGTCACTAACATAAAAAACAACACTCTATTTATTCTAGAGATGGAAAAATATCAATATACCATGTGGGATGAACTATTTGAAGTTCATGCTCGTGCTCACAAAGTGGCCCATCACAGTATTCTGCAACCAGAAAAAGAAAAAGATGTCTCCACTGATGCTTATTTTGAAATGTGGACAACCCTTAATTCCACAATGCTCCAATGGATTTATTCCACCATCTCCCTTGATATCCTTACCGCTATTATGGAAAAGGGATCCACCTCCATAGCTTCCTGGTTGTGTTTAGCTGATATTTTTTGGACAAACAAAACTCACGTGAGGTTGCTCTTGAGCAAGACTTTTCATCTACCCGCATGGAGGATTTTCCTAATGTCTATGCCTATTTCCAACGTCTCCAACAACTTTTTGATCAGTTGAAGAATATTGAAGCACCTGTTAGCAATCACAGTTTAGTTCTTCAACTGGTGTTTGGTCTTTCTGAGTTGTATCGTGAAGTTACTACCCTAATCTGCCAAAGGAATCCATTGCCATCATTCTTCCAGGCTCGCTCCATGCTCACCTTAGAGGAATCCGGTCCAGAAAAAATGCACAACACTAGTTCTCACACTGCCTTGTATATTGCTGCTCAATGTAACTCCAATGTCTCCTCTCAACAAACTCCATTCTCCATCATAACAACCGCTCTGGATCTAGCCACAATCGGAGCAATCAGAACCGCAATGGAAGGCATAGACAGTGTTGTGGTTCACGTTCTAATGGTCCCTCAACAGCGACTCCCTCTCAGCCCTCTCAGCCATGGCACCAGTATCTACCTTAGTCTCCTTTGGGATGAAACCCACCTCCTTGGGGTGTACCTCATTGCCATTACCCTACATCTCAATGGACTCACCCTACCGGACCTTGTTTTCTCTATTTTCTCTGTTTCACGTACTGATAAAATGAGACTCTTTTCCCCATTCTCTCATTTTCTAGTAAACCTATATCTCCCATTAGAATTTCCCTATACTACCCTCAACTTAACCTTGTAATTACCATCTTGCCCTTAAAATCTTTACACATTCACCTTTAGCACACATACCTCTGCAACTACATAATAATTAGTTAAATCCTATAAATTCATGATAATTCATTTCATAATCACAGATAAATCAATTAAAATAAATTAATCGAAAATGGGGTGTCACATCAAACACATAGAAGGGTTTTTTCTTAGTCAGAGTACCTACACCAACAACATTATTGCTTGAGCAGGCATGACCTCCTGCAAACCATCTGTTACTCTAGTTGACACATAACAAAAGCTTAGTACTTCTGTCGACATTCCATATGACGATCCTACATTATATAAGAGTCTTGCCGGTGCTTTGTAATATCTCACATTTACCTATAGTGACATATCTTATGATGTTCAATAGATGTGTCTTCACATGCATGCTCCCTGTAATGAGCACGTGCTTACACTGAAACCCATCATGTGTTACGTTCAGGGCACCTTACAATATGTTTTGTTCTCTATTCTTTTCCCATCGAGAATCTTGTTTCCTTCACCGAATCTGATTGGGGTGGATGTCCTGACACTCATCGACCTACTTCGGATTATTGTGTTTTTCTTGGTAACAACTTAATTTCATGGTCTTCCAAGTGACAACCCATACTTTCCTGTTCCAGTGCAGAGGGTGAGAACCAAGGCGTTGCTAATGCGGTTTAAGAAATATGTTGGCTCCGCAACCTTCTCTTAGAGCTTCATTTTCCTTTTTCCCAGGCTACTCTTGTGTACTGTGACAATGTTAGTGATATCTACCTATCCGACAATGCTATCCAGCATTAACGCACAAAACACATTGAGATGAACATTCACTTTGTTCGGGAGAATGTCGCTCGTGGGCAAGCCCACAATTTTCATGTCCCTTTCTGACACCAGATTGCTGATATCGCTCGTGGGCAAGCCCACAATTTTCATGTTCCTTTCTGACACCAGATTGCTGATATCTTCACCGAAGGGCTCCCTCAAGTTCTTTTTTTATTATTTTCAGACAGCCTAAGCGTCCTTCAACCTCCCACATCGACTATAACATTTAATAAACTGTAAACCTCTCTCTATATAAAACAGTCTTAGTAGTGCTATTGTCATATGGTTGATCTCAATATCTTTCAATATGTTACATTTTTTAACTTAGTTACTGCAAAGACCTTACCCTTCATAACAGAAGACAAAGGCTTGGGGTAACTGTTCAGAGTCGGTCACCTAGGCCCAATAGAATGCAAAGTCCAATATTAAATTAATGAAGAAGCCGATAAAAAAGAGGAAAAGTAATGTAAAACACTATTCTATTTAAGAACCCACATTACACCGCTAGATCTATCCCATGATCATCCACATTCGACACTCACTTTCAAATTTCAGTTACCAATAAACTCCCCAATAAAAGTAAAGTTAACGCACCATTTTAGGTACGATTCACTCTCACTCAAAAGTTCACTATTCACTTTTCTCACTAACTTAAACGTTGAAGTGTTAATCTTGCATATTGACCTAATACTCATCGAAATGTAACTCTACCACAATGCAACTATCAAACCTATCTATCTCATCATCACTTCGTTCAAATAGAACAATATATAATAGCCAGAAAACTCTATTATTAAGAGTTTCATTTTCCTCTCTTTATTTTTGGTTTTTAATTCTACACTTATTATAAAATATAGATTATACACATTCACACACATAAAAGATAACAATTTCAAACTTGATAATGTGAAATGAATGATATGAGTCTCTCCTCACATTTAAGACATTTATCTATATAATTATTTTCCATTTATTTCTTTTCATTTTCCTGTATTTATTGTCTTTTCTTTATACTTTGCAATTATATTTCATGCTAAATAATGATTAAGATTAGTCATTCGAAAGTTACATAGAATTAAACTAAGTATTTGGGCTCTAGTAGGAAATGAGCTTCTACTAAGAATGAATCGTTTGGGTACTATCCGAGTTCGATTCTCGATGAAAATAAGATTTGACAAGTGAGTTGTCCTTCTGGAGCACGAAACCAGATTAATCCCCTGTTATATTAATCTACATTAGAGAATTTATTCAATACATACAATGAGTTATTCCATCTCAACCAATTTTTTCTTCACACACAAAAGGATAGGTGTCTACTCCTTGACCATTCCTTTAACGTATCTGACACATTTACCATTCAGACCAACATTTAGATTCTCAAACTCTTGATAACATATAGTAGAAAATTATTTTGATATTCATTTGTCTTTAACTATTTATCGCTAACTCAGTTATTTTAACAATATATTTTTGTTGGCATAGTGTATAATCATTGACAAGAGAATAAGACAAGTGTAAGGGGTGTGCCATCTTGATATGTCATGTGAGATTCATTTGTCGTAATATTCAAATTTTCTGTCACTGCTCAGCTGGTCTCCTGATAAAGGCCACACATTGACTGAAATCAAATAGTACTCCTGTTCTATTTTGCATATATTATGTTTGTCTATTTCGAAAAATATGTGTCTGGCTGTTTTGAAATTTTGTAAGTGAGATACAATGCAACAAAAATGATTGGGGAATAATATTTATTAAATAACGTTATAATTGCATGGAGCTAGCGTTGTAATATGTTAGATAGTACCTAAAATATTTACGAGGTAATGATTTGATAAAACTACATAGGAGAAACCTTATCTTAGCTCTAATAATAATGACAAATTTCTGACTAAAAAGGGTTGTAATACAAAGTTTATTATTTGTATTTCAACACAATAAATTTTATACCGATATAAAAGATAAACGGGCAATAAACTGCGCCAACTCTAATTCTTTTAGATAATTTGTCTCAATAATTTGTTTGAGTGAAACTTATTAACCATTTGCGCTTATTTATTTAATTAATAATTAAACCGTTATCTTATAACTCAGATGTAACAAATGTGAATATATTCAGTTAAATAATCTATTGTCTCGAAAATTGATATGAAAGTACTAAAAAGAGACAGTGTGAGTCGATGAGGCGGCCGGCAGCATTTGAGCACTTAGGCACGAAGCATCAGAGCAATCGGACTATTCGCGGCGTTAATGAGGCGGCCGACGGTCGACCGTTGTTCCTATTTTTGGTCAGTGTTTGAGATTTAAATTTTGAATTCGGACAATGACAACTCTTCATGAGATGTTGCAGAATAAAACCATGTAACTGTTGGTATAACATGCAGTAGCCAAAGATCATGACTCTTGAAAAAATAATTGTTTCACCAAGGGTCGCTACCGTGTGAAACAATATCAAATATGGCTTATAAAAACATGATTATGAATTCAGGTTTCACAACACAAAATCGTAAATTCTGGAACAAATTTCATATACACTTCCTTGCATTCGAGTTTTCATCCGTCTTGTGTAAACTCGAGAAGACTGATTATTCTGGGTATTTTTGCGTTCCAACTCCAAGACATTAAGAGATTGCTTAAAATACTTTTAAAAAAAATTACTCCATTCACGATCAGCCCTGGATCCATTTGATTTTATCGAAATATCTAAGAGGATGTCACCGCTACTACATATGAAACTAGTCCATATACATTAATGTTTTGGCTTTAAATAGATCCTCCAGTACTAATAGACAGGAGAATTGATTTTTTAGATTAGTTAGATCTCAAGACTAGATAACAAGTTTTAAAACAATTACCTGTGATAGTGACTGAATGAGGGCAAATATATATGAAACTATTCCATGTGAAAAATCACTACTGTTAGATTGTTTCTGTATATAGGAGCCGCAAGAAAAAATTGCCTAAAAATGTAAGAAACTTAACTACCTCAGCCCTTAAACAAAATAGGAACCCCACTCTCACATGCAAACAATGAGCTATCTCCCAAGAGTGGAAATTAGATTAGATTCTCCTGTGGCTACTTCCTACTACTGTTCTTTTACACTTCTGAAAAAACCTGGTATATAAAATCTTTGCCAAGAATGGTCTCTTTTACATCCGAAATTGACTTAATAAGTATTTTTGGGGAACTGAGTTTTCCCTACTGACTTGTCTTTTTAAATTTTTTTATTTTTATAGTACACTTACCAAAAAGCTGGAATGTCTATTTTCCTTTTATTCATTCTCAGAGTTTCCCCAAACTCTACTGCTAAATTCACCACAAATTGAATCATTTTCTGCAGTTTATTTTTTTCCCTCTGCTTTATCTCCTATTCATTCGTGTTTTACTCTCTACTATAAGATTTACAAGTGAGTGAATCTGTTCCCCTTTTGAGAATGGACCATATCAAGTTGATTTTAGCACCAATGAATAAAATGTGGTCTTTTATCTATTCAGCAAACTATGCATTTCACTTTATTTTTAAATAGTAAGAAATCACAATTAACTCAATCATGTGAAAATCATATATGAAAAAAAAATCCATTCCCTTTTCTTGGCACGGCATCACTCCCCTTTGAAGGTGTTCTGATATTGACATTGACATAACACCATACATGTAATTATATTTAGTTATTCTATTTATCTTTTTGGTTGTTTACGCTGTACTCTACTATATTTATTTATAAGATCCATGACACCACTTTTGATATATTGAAAAATATTCACACATAGTTATAGATAAATATATAGTCAGGATCAAATGACACAAAAGAGACAAATTTAATAACATGACACTTCAGATAATTTTTTTACCGCATATATGTATTATAAAATCCACCATTCAATTGAAAGCTAACATCATATATATATCATGTCAATAAAATTTAAAATCAATCAGAAATCTTTTTATATGTTAAAGCGAATGATCAAAATTAATGAGTTTGTTGAAGTTTTGTAAAATGTTAGTTTATATGCATCTCGTTGACATATCAAATAATTTTCAATTAGTGTTAAATCTTATAGACATGATTTATATTATAATACGTGATAAAGAGTTATTAGAGATGTCGTATATAGATGTAAATTCTTTGGTACCCAGTTTATGTTGGATACTAGTATCCTTAGTGTAAATTGTCTTAAAATCTAAATTCATTTTAAAATATGATAAAATAAAAAAAATGACGTGGCATTGAATTATTATGTTTGATTGGTTTGATACCCAACTAAATTCAAGAATACCGAAATATTCACCGTGTGTGTATATATATATATATATATATATATATATATATATATATATATATATATATATATATATAATGTCAACTTTTATATTTTAAAATATATTGCATATAATAATAAGTATATATCAACTACTTTTTACATTAATATACAAATATAAATGAATGTTTTCGCCATATTAATCATTTATACATTTTTAAGTTAACAAATACATATTAGTTTAGTTATCTCACTCAATTAAATTAATTGATATAAGTAATATTTTAAAAATTATGATAAAATTTATAATTAAATACTTATAAGTTGTTGATCTAGACTTTGTTAGAAATATCGGAGAGATCGAATGGATCCAGGCTGAATCGCGAACGGAATCACTTTCCTTAAAAGTATTTCAAGCACACTCTCGATTGTCTTAGAGTTGGAACGGCCTGAATACCCAGGATAATTCAGCCTTACTCGAGTCTGCACAATACCGGTGAAGAAACTCGAATGCAAGGAAGCTGTCTGGAAAATATATCAGAGGATAATAATTTTTGTGTATTGAATCCGAAATAGCAGACTTGTATTTATAGCGCATGCAAATGTCTGTTTCATAAGTTGCAACTCTTCATGAAATAATATTATTTAAAATATATAATTGCAATGGTTCATAAAAATACACTGCACCACTTCATGAAATGTCATGTATTTTGAATTTAAATTCAAAAATCAAACTGTACGCAATAATTAAAACATATTCGCAGTATGCCGGCCGAAGGCCGGGCCGCCCGCCGGAGCGCCACCGGCGCCGCCTCATTAACGCCGTGAATAGCCGCCACTAGCGCCTCTACGCCCACGCCCTCGGACCCGGTCCCGGTCCGGCGACACCGGCGAGGGTGTTTTTGGTAGAGACAAGTGGCATAAGGCTTGGGACCACCACATATGACTATGTGGCACTTTATCCTCTTTGGCTCTTTTTGGAATGTACATTGTTCCTAGTACTTTATAAATGCTTTTAAAGTTTGCTCCACTTTCTATGTGGGAATATTTATGAAGCATTTATTGTCATTCTCACATTTGTCATTTTTGAACATAACTTGATGAAATTAATGCTCATAATTTCCAACAGACTTTCATCATAGATAAAAGTATTTATTTATATTTATGTAAATAAGTTATTAATTAATAATTTTGAAAAAACATTTTATATCTCTAACATGCTTTTTTTTTTCCTCTTCTAACTTAAGATTTCAGATTAAACTAAAATATACTTTTTTTATCATTTTGGAACAAGTGTTTGACATGAGCAAATTTATCAGTTTGTAATAATAAGTGTTTAACATGAGCGAATTTGGTTACATTATGTTATCTCTTAAATTATTGAATATATATTTTGTAAGTATTGTGTCGGTGCTAGTAGCTTCTCATATTCTATTTTTTACTCACTTTAATCTATCAATGCCGCAATCCTCACCAACCTTTTCACCAAATACTTAAAAACCAAATCCCTATAACTACTAGTCCCTGCTAAGAATAAATTTCCCTTATCAAAACCAATTGCATGGAACAGTTACTAGTTCAATGCGCCAACGCCATTGAAACCAACAATGCAACACAAGCACAACAAATCCTTTGGGTCCTTAACAACACAACACCCCAAGAAGGTGACTCCAATCAACGCTTAGCCGCAAGCTTCATTCGAGCTCTAACAACCCGAGCCTCCAAAACCAGTAGCTGCAAAATGCTAGAAGAACAACTTACAGAAACTCCAAACACAAACAGTTATAACAATCTTGACAATAACAACAACCTCTCTATACAAACACACAAATTCTCCGTCATTGAACTAGCCAGCTTCGTCGATTTAACACCGTGGCATCGCTTCGGTTACACAGCAGCAAACTCCGCGATTCTAGAAGCCACCAAAGGTTTTTCTGTCATTCACATTGTTGATTTGAGTTTAACTCATTGCATGCAGATTCCTACACTAATCGACGCGATTGCTAATCGCGACGATGTTCCTCCTTCAATCAAGCTCACAGTTGCAGTTAGGAATAGGAATAGTATTCATATTCCAATTCCACCTTTGCTCGATCTTTCTTACGACGAATTAGGTTCCAAACTGGTTAATTTTGCTAAGTCAAGAAACGTGAGTATGGAATTCAAAGCAGTTTCTTCTACTTACGCAGACGGATTCGCTTCTTTGATCGAATATCTACGAGTGCAAGTCCAAGATTTAGTTTATAACAAAACTCATGAAGCATTGGTAATAAACTGTCATATGATGCTTCATTATATTCCTGAAGAAACTCTATATACAAATATGAATATGAATACTAAATCTTCTTCGCTACGATCGATGTTTCTAGAAGCTCTCCGAGGTTTAGAACCGACGATTGTCATTCTGGTCGATGAAGATGCGGATTTAACCTCGAGTGATTTAGTGACTAGATTAAGGTCAGCATTTAACTATCTTTGGATTCCTTTCGACACGGTGGACACGTTTCTACCGCGAGGGAGTAAACAAAGGCATTGGTATGAATCAGATGTTTGTTGGAAGATTGAGAATGTGATAGCATATGAAGGGGTTCAAAGAGTTGAGAGAGTTGAGGATAAAAGCAAGTGGGAGCAAAGAATGAGAAATGCGCATTTTCAAGGGGTTTGTTTTAGTGAAGATACGGTTATGGAGGTTAAGGGGATGATTGATGAACATGCAGTTGGGTGGGGATTGAAGAAAGAAGATGAGTTTCTTTTGCTTACTTGGAAAGGACACAATGTTATCTTTGCTTCTGCTTGGTTACCTTCTTGACCATTTTGAACATTATGTATGAGTAGCAACATTTTATTTTTTTTCTTATGTAGGTTGTGACTTATTATACTTATTCTTTTTCCATTGGTTTACTTAATTTAAATAGGAAATGAGTAGATGAGACTTTTTTTTTTTCTTTTTTAAATTTATAGAATGTTTTTGATATATAAAGTCTGACATTAGCATCGTATAACATATGGATATGTTTTTCCATTTTTATTATTTTTTTCTCAATTCTCAATTTTGATGATAATTGTTTACGTCCTATGGTACATATTGATGATCATGTTTTTGAAGGCATGTAAGAGTCATTGAAGGATGCTTAAGTTGTGAAACTTTTAGGGAAAAGCTTACGGTTTCATACAATATGGGATAGACTATAACTTTTATGGAAATTAAAAAGAGGATTTGAGATAATATGGATATTTGTAATGGATTTTTCATGGTAAAGTTCGACTTAGAGGCTCATTGATCCACTGTCAGGAGGTTGGCTCTTGGATGATATTCAATCACTATTTAACAGTACAATGTTAGACTCCGGAATTTGCTTCCCCTACTGCAAACATAGGTAAAATTATGGTTTGGATTTGTTTCCCGGGTCTCAATGTGTTCTATTATGATGAGAGTATATTGTTAGCTTTAGCAACTACAGTTGGTACACCTATTAAGGTCGATAGTAATATGTTGAATGTTCGGAGAGAAAGATTCCCCCGAGTATGTGTTCAAATTGATCTCAATAAACTGGTTGTGGGTAATGTTTGGATGAGAAATTTTTGGTATCAAATGGAATATGAAGGACTCCACCGTATATGCTCTACATGCGGTTGTTATGGACATCTCACAAGATAATGCACAGTCAAAAGCTACGTCAAAGAAAAATGAAAAAGGTTAACATAGCAGATCCTAGGATTTAAAAACTTCTCCTTCCGTGTTCTTCAATATTGAAAGTCTCTTTTTCTGTCTTTGACCTCCTACCTTTATCCATCATCCATTTTATCTTCAGTGGGTCTTTTGCTTCCTTCGGCTTGGTTCAAACTTCTGTCGTAAATGGTTATGTTCGCAACCAGGGCCGGACCTTTGAATTTGGGTGCCTTGGGAAAATCAAAAGAGTGGTGCCCCTATAACTTTTTAATAATAAATACATAAGAATAAAAGAAATAATTGGATAAGAAAACACATTTTCATTTGACATTGTGCAAAAAGAATAGAGATATGGATCTTTGACTCAATGTTTATACTACGTCAAAACATAAACCACTATAAAGGGACTTATTCTTCTTCTTCTTGATCTGGTCTTTTTTTTTTCATTTTTTGTTGCAAAATCGTTAATAATTTGTTCATAATCAAGGTTCTTCAAAAAATTATTTTCAATTGAAATCAACGCAAAACTATTTAATCTATCTTGTGACATAGTAGATCTCAAATAAGATTTTAATAATTTTAATTTAGAAAAACTTTTTTCAGTCGATGCAACACTGATAGGAATAGTCAATATTACTCTATAATCTATACATGCATTAAGAAAACAATTAAAAGTCTTTATAGAACTCAATATCATATAGCATGATTTTGATTCAAGTGTTAAAAGTTCTCTAATAACTTTCAATTCTTCAAACAAAATTTCTTCATCAAGATCAAGAAAATCATCATGTTTTAAACAAGTTTCAAGATGTTTACAACATGCTTTCAAGTTCCTATCAAATAATGATCTAAGTCTTTCAATATTAAACAAGAATCCAAAATATTTTTATATATGCTATACTGCTCAAATCTTCTATCAAGTAGGCCAATTGTTTGATCTATAATAAATAAGAAATAATGATTTCGAAAAGACTCTTCAGCAGACTCAAGATTCAGTTGTGTGCGTTGAGATTAATTTTCATCATAGTGTTGTTTTCTACTAATTTGACGTTTTTGAATAAACACACATTCAATCTCTATTTCACTCCCAATGCCTTAGCATTTACAAATTCAGATTCTCTATATTTTTTCAAATACTTGATGAAACCTTTTATTAGTTCTATAGCCACATCAATACGCATGTCTTTTTATTTTTTGCAAATTTTTGCTAATTTTATTAACAGCAGTTAACAACTCAAACCAAATAATCATAGCTACTAAAAATTCAAAGTTTTCAATTCCATGAGTTGCTAAATATTCGACTTCACTTTTAGTTTTAGGATCATTATCTTGTTCAGCTAGTTGAAGTAGTGATTCACTTTTAATTTTTGGATTAATAATATAAAATATTTTTTATATCATTGTTTTAATGCTAGTGTCTCAATTAAACTCTTTAATTGCGAAAATTATGAATATATTAATTGATTTTATTTTAAAGAAATTAATTTATTTTATTCTACTATATATTTTATTTATGAGAAGTTACATTCTTTTATTAATTTTGACTTTGTAGTGTCCATATAATTTTGTTAACCACTATTTTTTTTTTTTAAATTTAGCAAGTATTTTTGTAATAAAAAATTATATTTTAATATATATAGGGTTAAAAAAAAAATTGGTGCCCCAAAAATTATGGGCCCTGGGCTCCCACGCGCGAGTCCGTGCTCAGGGCCACCCCTGTTCGCAACCTACCTCTCTTCACACTATGTATTTCTTGACTTTTGTTGACAAACGGTTGAAAATTATGGACTCTTGAATTTTAACATTTTTTTAAACACCGATCATATTTAAAGTTCTAGATTTAATAGATACTTTTTATCTGCGTCTTTCAACAAGTCAATTTTATCATTAAATTATTCTACATAAATTTAAAGGGGTTCATCTTTCTTCTGCCTCGAAATTTTGTAATGTAATATGTCACTTGCTTTTTCAGTTATTTGAAGAGGTTATCATAAAATTTGTTTTGGATATCACCTAACAAGATTAAATCTCTATATTTTGCTAGTTTAGAAAATGAAAATTCTTTCAAATTTATAAAATTATTATGATTACAGAACGAGTCATCAGAACCATATGAGTTTTTGAAAAAAAAATCTTATCAGTTGTTCACTTTAATAAATAGTTTATGCGACATTTTATATCATGATTTATTCATTATCAAGTACACAATAAACATAACTACATTTTGTTAATTTAGAAAATGAAAATTCTTTCATATTTATAAAATGATTAGAGAATGAGTCATCAGAATCATATGAATTGCTGCAAAGAAAATAATATCGGTTGTTCACTTTAATAAATAGTTTATCAGACATTTTATATCATGATTTATTCATTATCAAGTACACACAATAAATATCACTATCTATTATTTATATCTTAATAGGATTGTGTTTTAAATTTTTTATCACCTAACTCTTTTATTGTAAAATTATAACTTCTTATTATTATTATTATTATTATTATTATTATTATTATTATTATTATTATTATTATTAATATTATTATTATTATTATTATTATTATTAACAAAATAAAATAAATTAAAAAACTACAAACATTCTCTTTTTTTTTTTAAATACCAAATAAGTTTACTCAAAATCAAAATTGTTATTGAATATATGCATTAAGAGTTTCTGAATTTAAGATTTTAGACTTTTGAATTTATATTTACAACTCTAGGGTAAATATATACAAGTAGTTTAATATATATTATTTATTTAAAACAATTGTTTGAGCAAATTATGGATTAACTAATTTATCATTGTTTTTAATAGATTACAATATGAACGTTTTTTTATTTTTGTCATTCATGGCATCTGATTTAAAAATTAACTAGACGTGTATTTGTATTTTTTTTTTCTAGAGACACATGACTATTTTAATGTTAGGTCATCATTTAATTAACTTTTTCTATAAAAAATGGTTTTCTTTAATTTTATACATATCACCTTCTTCCTTATTTAGAAAATCTTTTTTTATTTTAAATATAAATAAAAAGATTTTAAATTTATTAAATTATTTAAATTTAAGATTTGAATTCAATAGCCTAGGCGGTTCCATTCTTCTTCTCTTCTAAAGATTAAATTTATTAGATGACTTAAATTTCAATTTAAATAGTCAATCAAAATTATTCCAAACAAATGAATCAAAATCTAGAATTGTTCGCGCTTTATTGATTATTTTATTTTTATCTTAAAAGTGGGTTTAGTTATCTCCTCTATTGCAAATAAACAAATAAAAAAACCGTCTATATCCTTATAAAAAAAACCGTCTATATCCTTCAGGTTAACGTCATTTCTTCCTACGCCGCTTTTCATATTCCTTTTCATTTTTTTCTTCAAATTATTTTCTTTCTCACTCTCACAGTCCATTCCATTTTCGCGCTTCGCTTCTTCATTAAAATTTAGGATTTATCACTATGATAGCCAAATTGATTGTCTTCAAATACGAGTCAGAAATTGATGTTTCACCGAATCATTCTTTTTGTAATAAATTTAGGTCACAATAAATTTTCTTTTTGTAATAAGTTTATTTCCAATCAATAATATCATTTTCTGTTTTGTTATGAGTGTTTTTGTTATGCCTGATGCTATTCTGAGTGATATTGAGAAAATGTTGAAATGTTTTTGGTGGGGGTATGAGTAATAATTGTTAGACGATATGCTACGGTCTAAAGGGGGTGAATAGATAGCAAATGAAATTTTCTTATTAAAAATTGATTATTAAAAATAGTTTAACTATGGCAAGCGGAAACAATTATGGATCGACAATCGTTTATCCCGAACCGTTATCGAAAAGATCGGACATGTGTTAAACCTTATAGAACGTATCGATTGATGAGAAAAGTAATCAATATATTTTCAACAACAACGTTTGAATAAAACCACACATTGATAATCGAGTTCCAACCAAATATCAAACAATAACTTCACTTAAGTAATTTGTCGAACACTTGGTGTGCAATCAATTTTACTCAGATTTTTATTTAATTTTGTTAAAATGAAAAACCAACTGCAATCCTATAGATTACAATCAAGTTAACAAAAATAGTTCACAAAATTATTACTCAAAGAGATTATCTCAATGTATTGATTGCAGAAACAATGGTTTCATAATTTTCAATTAATGTAAGAGAGAGAGCAAGAGAGAGAGATTTGTTTAAAAAGTTCCCTAGTCAGCCTCACTATGGGTACATCTACCCCCAATTTCAAACGAAATTGAGATAATGAAAATTAACCTTTGCAAATGTTGTTTACAAGAGAAAAAGTAGCAATCCAATCCTCCAAATCCTATGTTTGATCCTAGCTTCTTCTCTTGCCTTGATCTTGATATAGATCAATTAACCCAATACTTTCAATTTGATCCTCTGATTACCGCTACTCCTTCGACATAACCCTTTCTTTTCGAAGCTTTCACTCGGCTAAATCCAAAATAATCTCATGAATATGAATACGAAATATTCTTCCCTTCAATCGATGTTTCTAGAAGCTCTCCGAGGTTTAGAACCGACGATTGTCATTTGGTCGATGAAGATGCGGATTTAACCTCGAGTGATTTAGTGACTAGATTAAGGTCTGCATTTAACTATCTTTGGATTACTTTCGACACGGTGGACACGTTTCTACCGCGAGGGAGTAAACAAAGGCATTGGTATGAATCAGATGTCTGTTGGAAGATTGAGAATGTGATGGCATATGAAGGGGTTCAAAGAGTTGAGAGAGTTGAGGGTAAAAGCAAGTGGGAGCAAAGAATGAGAGATGCACATTTTCAAGGGGTTTGTTTAAGTGAATATACGGTTATGGAGGTTAAAGGGATGATTGATGAACATGCAGTTGGTTGGGGAGTGAAGAAAGAAGATGAGTTTCTTTTGCTTACTTGGAAAGGACATAATGTTATCTTTGCTTCTGCTTGGTTACCTTCTTGACCATTTTGAACATTATGTATGAGTAGCAACATTTTATTTTTTTCTTATGTAGGTTGTGACTTATTATACTTATTCTTTTTCCATTGGTTTACTTAATTTAAAGAGGAAATGAGTAGATGAGACGTTTTTTTTTTCTTTTTTAAATTTAGAGAATGTTTCTGATATATAAAATCTGACATTAGCATCGTATAACATATGGACATGATTTTTCATTTTTATTAATTTTTTCTTAATTCTCAATTTTGATGGTAATTGTTTACGTCCTACGTCCTATGTCCTATGGTACATATTGATGATTATGTTTTTGAAGGCATGCAAGAGTCATTGAAAGATCTTCTAGTTGTGAAACTTTTAGGGAAAAGCTTACGGTTTCATACAATGTGGGATAGACTATAACTTTTATGGAAATTAAAAGGAGGATTTGAGATTATGAATATTTGTAATGGATTCTTCATGGTAAAGTTCGACTTAGAGGCTGATCGATCCACTGTCAGGAGGTTGGCCCTTGGATGATATTCAATCACTATTTAATAGTATAATGTTGAACTCCGGAGTTTGCTTCCCCTACTGCAAAGATAGATAAAATTATGGTTTGGATTTATTTCTCGTGTCTCAATGTGTTCTATTATGATGAGAGTATATTATTAGCTTTAACAACTACACTTGGTACACCTATTAAGATCGACAGTAATATGTTGAATGTTCGGAGAGGAAGATTCGCTAGAGTATGTGTTCAAATTGATCTCAATAAACCGGTTGTGGGTAAAGTTCGGATGAGAAATTTCTGGTATTAAGTACAATATAAAGAACTCCACCGTGTATGCTCTACATGGGGTTATTATGGATATCTCACAAGACAATGCACAGTCAAATCTACATCGGAGAAAAATGAAAAAATGGTTAACATAGCGGAGACGATACCAACTGATGGTGCTGATTTGTTTGTTGCACTAAATACGAGATTAGTTATTGAAATTGCAAGTACATTTATGTTGAAGCGGCAAGCAACAAAATATTTGGAATTATTATTCCGGGAATTTATCGTCTCCTCAGGTATTAGTGTTACTGAATTACCGCTCGACAAGTCTGGCACTTATGAGGTGGGTTTTTTGTATGAGTTTAAAGTAAATGCAGGAATTAAACATATAAACAAGAAAGAATACATTCTTAGGAGAAGAAGACTTATCAAACATGAATTTACACTACTCAAAACAAACTTAAACCTATCAATCAATCGCACTCAACCTACAATACTCAACAAAATCATCAAGTATCGATCGAAATATTCCACAATAGAGGTTATGTCTAACACAAATTTGGAGACAACCGTATTACTCGTGTCGGAAATCTCTCGCCCAACACCAACAACACGGAGGCATTAAGCTATGATGCCCACAGTGATTATTAGCTCTAAATATATATCTATAATCTAGAAACTAATACATATACATCCCTAATCAAGATTTGTGCGGTATATGTCTATAACAACCAAAATCCAAACATAAAACAAAAAGATCAAGGAAGTCATCATGAATGATTTGTAAAGCAAGTTTCATACAACGCCATGAGCGATAAATATACATGTGTTCAGATTAAATATACATATAAACTCAACAAATGAAAAATACATAGAGAAGAAGAGAAATGAACCACAAATTTCCCGATTTGTCAACGCCGATCAATGAGAAATCCACTTTGGATCATCCCTATACAAGCTCCAATGTTGTTTCTAAGCCTCAATCTACCAAAACTGATGTTGATGATGTTGGGACTCAAAATTACTCAACCCGTAACCTAAAAATGTGATTTTACACTTTTTAACGAGTCTGGAAATCACAATCTCACTTAGCGGCATCGAGAGCTCGCTTAGCGCACTCTATTGTCATGAAAAAAATTAGATTTTGTTTTCGCCATAACTTGAGAACCGTAACTCTGATTTGCGCCCGGTTCGAAGTGTTGAAAAGTTTACTCAATGATCTAACTAACAATGAATAAATGGAAAATAAATTGATGATTTTTATCATCCTTATTTTGAGCCTTATTCTTTGATAAATTGCTAAACATTGCAATCTTGAAGCTTAGCCATTAGCCTTTATTACTCAATGCTCCAACCATGCATTAATACCTACAAAAAGACATAACAACTTTGAAACGGTACATAAATGAATCAAAAACACAAATTATACATAATATATACAAATCTAACTAAAACATGCGAATTCACGCACAAGTTAAGGAAAAAGAGACGATAAGTGCCGCAAAACTATATACACAAATAACTACAATTTGGCACTTATCGAATTCTCCCTAACTTAAACTTGTTTGTCCTCAAACAAAGGTCAAACACCTAAAGAAACAAAAGTGACATCCAAGAAATCACGCAACAACAAGTTTTAAAAATGGAAAACAAATGTATAGTTCAAATGAAAAACGGTACACATAAAGTAAATACTTACCACTAAACTACGACGATAACATAAGCACGTAACAAATGCTAAATACAAAGAATATGTCAAACATTCTAAAACAACACTAGTTCACAAACGAATTACACCTAGAATGCAATCATCGTTATATGAAAAAAAACACACAAAAGTGGGGTATTTGCACTCATCCAGCAATCTTGAAAACAATAGATTAAATTATACAACCATCTATAAATCATGTTGAAAACACAAAGGTAAGAATCACAAGGACTTTTCAAGGTTATAATGTGGATTGGTTAACAAAAATGGGATAATTCATAAGGCTATTCGAAACAAAAACTTGCCCATACCTAAGGGAATGATCAACTCGCAAAAGTTCAAACGCAAAATTCCAATCAAACTTCTTCATAATCCCAAATTTCTCAAACCAATCACATACTTATTAACACAACATTATTCCATACTACTTTTGTTTTTCTTTTTGAAATTTTTTCTCTTTTTTCTTTCTTTTTCTTTTCACTTCTTTTTTACATTTTTTTCTTTTCTTTTTCTTTTCTAAACCTCATAGAAACCACAATATAAATGAACAAAACATTTCTCTCCCCAACTTGAATACAACCATCATCATAGTATGAATACTCCATAATTTCTAAGGCAAGACAAAAATTCAAACTATAAATCGTATTTGAGGGTTCAAGAAAACAAAGAATCAACATCCATTAAAAAATGAGAACCAAACAATCATAGACAAGCATTTAACAAACACAACATGGACTATTTGGCCAAGGTAGTTGTGCTCACAATGAAACAAAAATGTCTTGATCCTTTTCATGCTTTCATATAATCAATACAAACAAAAGATTAAGCATAATAAAATCTAGTTAGAACAAGAATTGTGGTCTCCAGAATATGTGAACAATGGAAAGCTATCTCACAAAAAGGTGGGAACTAAAGTGATTCACAAATGAACAAGTATACGAAAAAATGAATGGAATAGAAGTTGTAAAAAACCTACGTAACATGAATATGTTAAAGTTAAGAAAGTGATTGTAATGGGGGGAAATCGAGACCAAAGCCATTAATTGACTTGACTAAGATATTTTAGTGAAAGTCGCCACTGCGGTTTATTGTTTCCAAAGGAAATGGGAAAAGAGAAAAGTAAAACCCAAAGAAGTTTTTAAATCAAAACTAATAAAAATTAGATATCTTAGGTACGGGGGTTGATTATGCAAGGGGAAGGTGTTAGCACCCATCACATCTATGGTACTCCACATGAACCTTTTTTGTAAATCTATGTAAAAAAGAGTTGTGTGCAAAAGAAATTTTGTTTGATTTTAAAAACAATGCTCGGAAAGACCTAACATCTTGTGCCTACATACCTCCTCAATGCAATGGAGAAGTCAAAGCAAATGTAATTCCACTTAAAAAGGAAACAAAAAGGTTTTAGTTTAAAACTGAATAGACACTTTATCATCATAGAGGAGAAAATTTAGCCAATCATACTTGAACATGAGAACAGATGGATCCTTTGCATCACAAACGAAAGAAGGGATCCAATTTGGATAAATAAACAAGTATGCCACTAACTATTTCAAGTGGAAAAGGATCAATCATATCAATCAATATGAAGGGGTTATGGGATTACAACTCCACTATGAAGATTAATCATGCCTAAATTTTTAGAAATAGGATTTAAAGAAGAAATGCCATAAAAGGCAATATATTTTTAAAGAAAATTTTAAAAGAGTTTGCAAACATAAGAAAGTTTTGAAAAAGGGAGAAGATTTTGAAAATCAAAGAAGATGGGAGGAGATGAAGGGACTATCCTAAAGCATAAAGTAAAAGCTAAGGAAAAGAACAATCTAACCAAACAAGAACCCAACATTTTACATTAAGAAGTTAATGTAGAATTCCCATCCTTTGGATTTACCAACCAAACAAGCACAATACCAAGTACCAGATGAAAAGTAAGCTTCAGATGAACATAACATCTCCATATGTGTAACTTGCAAAAAGCTTTAGAAATACACCATAAGAACTTGAGACAAAAATTGGGCAGAGTAACAACTATATACAGATGAATTCTCAATCACAATGCCTTGGAATTAAACCTCAAGGACTTTATACAGAATAACCTACACACACAAATAAAAACAACCCAATGCCTTGGAGTAAACTCCAAGGACTTCCAGAATACAATCACAATCAAGGTCTCATTCCAATAGTCCATCCTCCAAGCTTAGGGTATAGTAACCAAAGTCCAAGTCCTCATTAAATTTTTTATGGTTCAAGTTTAATTATTAATATTTTAAGAACAAAGTAAAAGGTCCAAGTGGACAAAGAAAAAGTGCATAAGCATAAACGTATATCCAAGTGGACAAAGGGAAAATAGACATAAACATAAATATGATGATGAATGAGGAATAGTAAAATAAAGCATAAAAGAGTAAAAGGAGCATAAAGTAAAGTCAGAAGTTAGTAATTAGTGGTTAGAGGCTGATTCTCAAATTTAATTATGAATAGTGGTTGAATAATGAACTTAGGTCAAAGTTAATGAAAACTCATCAGAGGATTGATAGAAACAAAACCTCAACACAATAAGTTTTCAAAGGTCCTGAACAAATTCTCAAATAATCAACTACCCTTGGGCTTATAAACATTGGTTTAGGCCACGGATGATCATTTTCTGATAAGGGACAAATTTAGCGCTATGTTAAGAAATCGCCAAGTAACTTATATAGAAATCACCCTACAATAAGGTCGATCAATAACACTCTATGTATCATACATGTTAGAGATGTGATATAGAGATCACACTCCTAAAACATGTAGCACAAGTGAAAGAAAAAGAAGTAGATGAGGAAGAGAAATTTGGTTGTGATTATCATTTATATCATTCATTTAATTAAATGGATTTGGCCTTTGAAACATATTAACACCCCTAGATCCAATGATATTAAAGAAATCTAACCAAGGTATCACAATCTGAACCAACTTAAAATCAGAATTTTAATAAAATAAAAAGGTAAGAAAATAAATTTAAAATGATATTTAAATGAAAAAATAAAGACAAAAAATAGGATCATACATCTAAACAATGAATAAATGCAAAGCAAGACCATAGAAAAAAGAAGAAATAACACAGAGTATTTATAGAAAAAAGTTGAGAATTTTTTAATATCAATGTGTAAAATAAAAATATGAAAATGGTATCAAAAAATTAGAAATGATTTAAAATATTTTTGTGAATATTTTTGAGAATTATTTGAAGTGAAATAGTATTTAAAGTGAATTAAAAATGAAAAAGGATTTAAAATAATAAGAATCAGAAAATAGAAATAATATTGGATCCAATGCAGTGAAGCACAGCATATGAAGATGTATTCACACGCGCGCAACCCTTGGATCATTTTATTAATGTGTTGTCAAAATCTCAACGTAGGGAGCATCATGGACTTTGGTCTAGTGAATCACATACTACATAAAAGAGTCAGACATATCATGACCCTTAGATCTCACAGATCCAACACTTAGAATTCAACCTAAGACCACCACCACCTCTGCACTTTTGGGTCATCTTCTTCGGTCAACCTTTACCGAAGAGCCCACCAAAGGCAATCATAGGTGATCATACAACCACCGTTAGACTCGTCTTGTCATTTCTAAACCAACCATAGCCCCAAAACTAATTTATGATTGAAAGATAAGAAGAATCGAAGGAAAACAAATTAAACTAAAAAAATCACATCATCGATTCTTAGCAAAAACTCGATGAAAATGAAAACCAATGATAGCAAGAGTATCAGTGAACCAAGAGCAAGATATTAGTGTAAGATTTGAGCCAAATAAAGCTTCTAACTACCTATTAGCAGTAACTCTGATTTTCTCTAAGACCGCATTTGGTGTCAATGATTCAGTGGATGCTTTGCTTCCCTCTTGATGTGGTTAGCTTCACAATGTTGCCAGGAAGCTGTTTGTATGAAGAGTTTAGCTTGAGAGTGCTTGAATTTACAAAATCGATTTGAGAAAATTGAAGAAAAATGAAAAGTGTGACAGAGGTTTTTTGGATCTCAAAAGCTTGGCAAATGATGGGGATTGAGTCTCTATTTATAGGAGAATGTAATGGGATTAAAAGGAGGGGTGGATGATGCAATCTAAACCAAAATCGTGTACACCCCTCAAATGAAAAAAGTGTGACTCTAACTTGATCAAAACTCCACCAAATTGTGCGTTTTGATGCACTAATCTCATCTGGAATGTCATTAAGCATGTTTAGGCATGAAAACACTTCTTAATTTGGCTTGAAATTAAGTTTAAATGAAATTGCAAATCTGATTGATCTTAAAATTTCAGTTCCAAAGTACAATCTTCAAATTCACTTAGCAACTTACTCAAGAGGCTTTATGGCATGATCTTGGTAGGTTTGGAAAGAGTAGTTAACAAACTTCACAATATGCTTTGAAAGCTTCCATTTGTATTCTTGAATCAAAAGTTATAGCTCCTCAAAGAATATACCTCGTGTGAAGGCTATTCTTTATTTGCTCCATTTGTAATATAATCATGGGTGAGTTGTGTCTTAAACCCCCTCTAACGCTCACCACAATAAGCAAGCATTTTCTTTTTCATATACTTATCATTTGGAAAATAACGAACACATCATTTGTTTACACAATAGAGATGTTATTAGTATTGCACAAAAAATATACATGTAAAACAAATGATATAATACAAAAATAAATATTGTAATATCGATCCATATGACGTCTTTCAATGCTTTATCAACAACATTCCAACTATCTATTAAAATACTTACTTTACTTCTATCTTGTAAGGCTAAGTAACCCAAAAAAAAACCGCATGTTCACCAAAAGCCCTGCCGGTTTGGGCATAAACTCTAACAGGGTATGGAATACCAGTTTCGTTGGTTTTTTTCACCTTTGTATACTTCATGGCACCTCTAGTTTTTCTTTTACGTGTATTAATAGAGTTTGCAGCAGATGTTGTATGGGAGATGCTAGTCGAATCGACCATGATGATCAAGATGAATCAAACTGTAATGTTTCAGTCAAAACAAAATGATCAATATACAAACGAACGAAAAAACCGTAAAGAAGATTATGAAGAGAGTATTTTAGTGAAAAACTAACATTGATGAATATACAAAATAACGCTTCAGTGAAGAACAAACCTACTTGCGAAAATGATGTTTGATGAATATCTTTTGGAAGTGTATTGATGAATATTAGCTTGAAAACCGCCTAGGGTTTTTTGCGAAATGACGAACTGGCGTTTGAGTGTTGATAGGTAAATGAAAAGTTAGAAACTAGAGTACTTTGAAGTATTTAATGCAAAATAAGTTGTTAGAACAAGATTTGTTCTTATCAATTATCTTAGTTTTGATGATAACAATAATATGAATTTTGCTTAAGATAATATGGTACTCTAATCCAATGCAATTTCCCTTTCAGGAAATATATATAAAGAGTACGCATAATTCAGCGCTCAGAAGTTGTATCTCAAATGGTTCAGCATGCAACATCAGAACATGGTCTGGCAAGACATCAGAAGATGGTCGAAGCAGAATCAGAACATGGGTCTATGGAAGCATCAGAAGAACATGAGATCAGAAGCACTGAAGATCAGAAGATGGTATCACGCTCAGAAGCACTTCAAGGTCAGAAGATCAGAAGATGCTATGCACCAAGCTGTTTTGACTCTGATGATATTCAAACGTCGTATTCACAAACATCAGATCAGAAGGAAGTACAGGTGGCAGACTACGCTGACTGACAAAAGGAACGTTAAAAGCTACTAAAGGCTACGTCAGTAGACACAGCGTGAACAAGGCTCGAGGTAGTTGACAAAAGCGTATAACATTAAGTGCAATGCTGTACGGAACACGCAAAGCATTAAATGCATTCAACGGTCATCTTCTCAACGCCTATAAATATGAAGTTCTGATGAGAAGCAAGGTTACCAATTCTTAACAACTCTGAACGAAAATAAACTTGCTGAAACGCTATTCAATCAAAGCTCAGAATCTTCATCAACTCACTACATTGCTGTTGTAATATTTTAGTGAGATTAAGCTTGAACGTTAAGAGAAATATCACAGTTGTGATTATCGCTTTTAAGAAGCATTTGTAAACTCTTGAATAGATTACATTAAGTTGTAAGGAACTAGAGTGATCAGTGTGATCAGTATACTCTAGGAAGTCTTAGCAGTTGGCTGAGCAGTTTGTAACTAGAGTGATCGTGTTGATCAGAATACTCTAGGGAAGTCTTAGGAGTGAACTAAGCCTAGAGTGATCGTGTTGATCAGTAGACTCTAGAAAAGTCTTAGAGGGTATCTAAGCAGTTGTTCCTGGAGTGATCAGTGTGTGATCAGAAGACTCTGGAAGACTTAGTTGCGGACTAAGTGGAAAACCATTGTAATCCGTGCGATTAGTGGATTAAATCCTCAGTTGAGGTAAATCATCTCTGCGGGGGTGGACTGGAGTAGCTTCGTTAACAGCGAACCAGGATAAAAATAATTGTGCAATTTATTTTTATCGTCCAAGATTTAAAGTCACACTTATTCAATCCCCCCCTTTCTAAGTGTTTTTCTATCCTTCAATTGGCATCAGAGCGCCGGTTCTAAGGTGCAAGCACTTAACCGTGTTTAGAAAAGATTCAGGAAGAGAAAAATGCTTCATTTAAAAGATGGTTGATGAAAGTGAAAAGTCTACATCTACACCTGCATCTACATCTGGCTCTGCTGAGCAATACAACGGTAACAATGGTTATACTAGACCGCCGGTATTTGATGGTGAAAACTTTGAATACTGGAAAGATAAACTGGAAAGTTACTTTCTGGGTCTAGATGGTGATCTATGGGATCTTCTAATGGATGGTTACAAACATCCAGTAAATGCCAGTGGCGTGAAGCTGTCAAGACAAGAAATGAATGATGATCAAAAGAAGCTTTTCAGGAATCATCATAAATGTAGAACTGTTTTGCTGAATGCTATCTCTCATGCTGAGTATGAGAAGATATCTAACAGGGAAACGGCCTATGACATATATGAGTCCTTGAAAATGACTCATGAAGGAAATGCTCAAGTCAAGGAGACTAAAGCTCTTGCCTTAATCCAGAAGTATGAAGCCTTCAAGATGGAGGATAATGAAGACATTGAAAAGATGTTTTCGAGATTTCAAACTCTGACTGCTGGATTGAGAGTTCTTGACAAAGGATACACCAAGGCTGATCATGTGAAGAAGATCATCAGAAGCTTACCCAGAAGATGGGGTCCTATGGTGACTGCATTCAAGATTGCAAAGAATCTGAATGAAGTTTCTCTGGAAGAGCTTATCAGTGCCTTGAGAAGCCATGAAATTGAGCTGGATGCAAATGAGCCTCAAAAGAAAGGTAAGTCTATTGCATTAAAATCTAATATCAAGAAATGCACTAACGCTTTTCAGGCCAAAGAAGAAGATCCTGAAGAATCAGAATCTGAAGAAGAAGATGAACTGTCCCTGATCTCCAGAAGGCTAAATCAACTCTGGAAGACCAAGCAAAGGAAGTTCAGAGGCTTCAGAAGTTCAAGGAAATTTGAACGTGGAGAATCTTCTGATGAAAGAAGATTTGACAAGAAGAAGGTCATGTGCTATGAATGCAATGAGCCTGGACACTACAAGAATGAATGTCCAAATCTTCAGAAGGAAAGTCCCAAGAAAAAGTTTCATAAGAAGAAAGGTCTTATGGCAACCTGGGATGAGTCAGAAGATGATTCAGAAGATGAACAGGCTAACTGTGCGCTGATGGCGACAGAAGATGACGGATCAGAATCTACATCAGAATCAGATTCTGAAGAGGTATTTTCTGAACTTACTAGAGATGAGTTAGTTTCCGGTCTAACTGAACTTCTGGAACTCAAGTCTCAGATTAGTCTCAAATACAAAAAGCTGAAAAAGCAATTTGAATTTGAAACAAAGAAGCTTGAGTTGGAGAATTCTGAATTAAAAGAAAAACTTTTAAAATTATCCAATAATGTTGGATCTCCTTCTGATTCAGAAAAATCCACTCCTAGTCTAAACCATATTCTGAAAGAATATGATTTAAGTTTCAGGAAGTTCTTATCTAGAAGTATTGGCAGAAGTCAGCTAGCTTCTATGATATATGCCGTATCTGGAAACAAAAGAGTTGGCATTGGTTTTGAGGGTGAAACCCCATACAAACTTGAACCTGTTGATGAAATGAAAATTACATACAAGCCATTGTATGATCAGTTCAAGTATGGCCACTCTCATGATATTAGGCACACTTCACATGCTCAAAGTTTTCACATAACACACACCAAGAAGCATGTGACACAACCTAGGAAATATCATGAAACTCACATTAAAAATTATCATGCTGTTCCTCCTATTGCTTATAATGTTAAACCCAAGTTCAATCAGAACTTGAGAAAATCTAACAAGAAAGGACCCAAGAAAATGTGGGTACCTAAGGATAAGATTATTCCTATTGCAGATATCCTTGGCTGCAAGAAGGACAAAGCACAACATGTCATGGTACCTGGACTCTGGATGCTCACGACACATGACAGGAAGAAGGTCTATGTTCCAAGACCTGGTGCTTAAGTCTGGAGGAGAAGTCAAGTTTGGAGGAGATCAGAAGGGCAAGATAATTGGCTCTGGAACTATAAAGTCTGGTAACTCTCCTTCCATTTCTAATGTACTTCTTGTAGAAGGATTAACTCATAACCTCTTATCTATCAGTCAATTGAGTGACAATGGTTATGATATAATCTTTAATCAAAAGTCTTGCAAGGCTGTAAATCAGAAGGATGGCTCAATCCTATTTACAGGCAAGAGGAAGAACAACATTTATAAGACAGATCTGCAAGATCTTATGAGTCAGAAGGTGACCTGTCTTATGTCTGTTTCTGAAGAGCAGTGGGTCTGGCACAGAAGATTAGGTCATGCTAGTTTGAGAAAGATTTCTCAGATTAACAAACTGAATCTGGTCAGAGGACTCCCTAATCTGAAATTCAAATCAGATGCTCTTTGTGAAGCATGTCAGAAGGGCAAGTTCTCCAAACCTGCATTCAAGTCTAAGAATGTTGTTTCTACCTCAAGGCCATTAGAACTCTTGCACATTGATCTGTTTGGACCAGTCAAAACAGCATCTGTCAGAGGAAAGAAATATGGATTAGTCATTGTAGATGATTATAGCCGCTGGACTTGGGTAAAATTCTTAAAACACAAGGATGAGACTCATTCAGTGTTCTTTGATTTCTGCATTCAGATTCAATCTGAAAAAGAGTGTAAAATCATAAAGGTCAGAAGTGATCATGGTGGTGAATTTGAGAACAGATCCTTTGAAGAATTCTTCAAAGAAAATGGTATTGCCCATGATTTCTCTTGTCCTAGAACTCCACAACAAAATGGAGTTGTAGAGCGAAAGAATAGGACTCTGCAAGAAATGGCCAGAACCATGATCAATGAAACCAATATGGCTAAGCATTTCTGGGCAGAAGCAATAAACACTGCATGCTATATTCAGAATAGAATCTCTATCAGACCTATTCTAAATAAGACTCCTTATGAATTGTAGAAGAATAGAAAGCCCAACATTTCATATTTCCATCCTTTTGGATGTGTATGCTTTATTCTGAACACTAAAGATCATCTTGGTAAGTTTGATTCCAAAGCTCAAAAGTGTTTCCTTCTTGGATATTCTGAACGCTCAAAAGGCTACAGAGTATACAATACTGAAACATTGGTTGTAGAAGAATCAATCAATATCAGGTTTGATGATAAGCTTGGTTCTGAAAAACCAAAGCAGTTTGATAATTTTGCAGATTGTGATATTGATATATCAGAAGTTGTTGAGCCAAGAAGCAACGCATCAGAAGCAGAGCTCCTCAGAAGCAAAGAACCAGAAGATCAAGTATCAGCTTCTCTGGAGGATCTAAGCATTTCTGAAGAACCATCTGTCAGAAGATCATCCAGACTCATCTCTGGTCACTCAGAAGATGTCATTCTTGGAAAGAAGGATGATCCCATCAGAACAAGAGCATTCCTTAAGAACAATGCAGACTGTCAATTAGGTCTTGTATCTTTGATCGAGCCAACTTCTGTTGATCATGCTCTAGAAGATCCAGACTGGATAATTGCTATGCAAGAAGAACTGAATCAGTTTACAAGGAATGATGTTTGGGATCTTGTTCCTAGACCAGATGGATTCAATATAATTGGTACAAAATGGGTCTTCAGAAACAAGCTCAGTGAGAAAGGTGAAGTGGTAAGAAACAAAGCCAGACTGGTGGCTCAGGGTTATAGTCAGCAAGAAGGGATTGATTATACAGAAACCTTTGCACCAGTGGCCAGATGATATTATTTTTGGAGCATGATGGGAGAACTCAAGTATTTCCTTGGAATACAAATAAATCAAACATCAGAAGGAACATATGTTCACCAAACCAAGTATGTGAAGGAACTTCTAAAGAAGTTTAATCTTCTGGACTGCAAAGAAGCCAAAACTCCTATGCATCCAACATGCATCCTAGGTAAGGATGAGGTAAGTAAGAAGGTAGATCAGAAGTTATACAGAGGTATGATTGGATCTCTTCTATATCTGACTGCTTCTAGACCTGACATTCTGTTCAGTGTTTGTTTGTGTGCTAGATTCCAATCAGATCCTAGAGAATCTCATTTAACTGCTGTTAAGAGAATTCTAAGGTATCTGAAAGGTACTACTAATGTTGGCTTAGTTTACAGAAAATCTAAAGAATACAACTTAGTAGGATTCTGCGATGTTGATTATGCTGGAGACAGAATTGAAAGAAAAAGTACTTCAGGAAGTTGCCAATTTCTTGGAAGTCATTTGATCTCCTGGTACAGCAAGAAGCAAGCAACTATTGCTCTATCAACGACAGAAGCAGAATATGTAGCTGCTGCTGGTTGTAGTACACAGATGCTCTGGATGAAGAGTCAGTTAGAAGATTATCAGATATTTGAGAGTAACATTCCTATATTCTGTGATAATACTTCTGCTATATGTTTATCTAAGAATCCTATTCTTCATTCAAAAGCTAAACATATTGAGATTAAACATCATTTCATAAGGGACTATGTTCAGAAGGGTGTCATATCTTTAAACTTTGTTGATACAGACCATCAATGGGCTGATATCTTTACAAAACCCCTGGCTGAAGATAGGTTTAAGTTCATTCTGAAGAACATCAGTATGGATTTATGCCCAGAATGAGAAGATGAGAAGTTCTCATGTATGAGTATCTTCTGAAATGAATGTGGAATATTTTTTTTGTCAGAAGTTCTGATTGAAATCTTTTAGAAATTATGATTCAGTTATTACTAACGTTTCATTGTCTAAGTTGATTCAGAACCTCTTTTAAAGCAAAACAGCTGTTACGTTTTATCTCGGGATGGTAAACCTGTCGTTACTATTCATGGATAAGCGCGCGTGCAGTTGAAGGGACGCCGACCATAGGTAACTGTGCTAGTCACCTCATTTGTCTTTATTATCTCTCCTCACGTCACGTAACATTAAATGCTTTTCTTCATTCGTTTCATTTTATTTTTTTAAATACTCTTCAAACTCTTCTCTTTCCCTCTCATCCTTCTCTATCTCCTTGCATTCTTCATCAAGTTTTTCTCTCTCTCTCTCTCTCGTTTTTCATTTCTTCTCTCAAAACCTAGCGTTCACTCTAAGTCTGTTGAAGCTCCATGACTCAAAGGCGACAGATCTCTGTGCATCTCGGGATGGCTCTTCTAGTTCCGCTCAAGTCAGACTCTTCTTTGATGTTGTTATCAACTTTCATCCAAAGACAGAAGACTTTCTTGAGTTGTAGGAAGATATGCTCAACTTCTATGTTGAGTTTCTTGACCGAATGTTGTATTTTTTAATTTTTGTAGTCATTTCCTCTTTGGAAATTCTACTTTGTATTTGCTAGGAATGTTTTTCATCTTGTTAAACATAGGAACCTTTTGTAATATCTTTTGATTATCAATGAAAAGTTTCTTTGTGTTTTACATTCCAGTAAATGTTTTCTTTTGTCGTTTTATGCATCTGATTTTTTTAAAAATATTCTTTTTGATGTTATGACAAAAAGGGGGAGAAGATAAATGATAAATGATTTGATTAATCTATCAGTTGCTGGGTAAAGGCTCCCACACATTCACTAACAAGAACTGCAAGTTCTATATGGTTTGAGTGTTTTGCAGGTACAGAGAAGTGAAGTGAATCTTCAGAAGCAAACACAAGAAGCAAAACCATGGAAACTGAAGCAAGCTGAGTGCTGTCAAGCTTCAGAGATCAGAAGCAAGAAAGAAGAATGAATCAGAAGCACTCATAATAGAATTTGAATATCATTGTCTATCCTGTTCTGACAAAATTCTATTTGCTATGATACATATAATGTTATGGCTCTGATACATTATTTGCTCTGATACATTATTTCAGCCTATATGGCTCTGATACATATAATGTGTTCAAACATACATTTTATGTTCTAACTCGTTCATGCTGACTTTTGTCGTTTAGTTTTTGTTCTGTAACATTTCAGGATGTAGAGATGCTCTGATGATGCTCTGGTACATTCAACAATGTTCTGATACAAATCTAGCATGAAGTAATGTTGGTAGACATTCAAAGTTCTGAAGCTATCCGAGGGAAGCAGAAATCAGAAGATGTGAATGTTCTAAAAGATCCAGAAAATTCAAGTTCTGAAGCTGTCCTGAATGGAAGCAGAAGTCAGAAGCTGTGAATGTTCTGAAGATCTAAAGAAATTCAAGTTCTGAAGCTGTCCTGAATGGAAGCAGAAGTCAGAAGCTGTGAATGTTCTGAAGATCTAAAGAAATTCAAGTTCTGAAGCTGTCCAATGGAAGCAGAAGTCACAAGCTATGAATTCTCTGAAGGCAGAAGCTTATATGATCGTCTCTACCGAAATAATCAGGGAAGTCTTTTATCAAAGTTCTTCGAGTATTTATTTCAGGGGGAGATTATTTATCTCAGGGGGAGATTGTTAATCTCAGGGGGAGACATATTCATATGCTTATGCTATAGCTGTGTAATTTGTCTTTTGCCGTCTACTCTTTCTGATCGCAAATTCATATCATTTATATATGTTTTTGTCATCATCAAAAAGGGGGAGATTGTTAGAACAAGATTTGTTCTTATCAATTATCTTAGTTTTGATGATAACAATAATATGAATTTTGCTTAAGATAATATGGTACTCTAATCCAATGCAATTTCCCTTTCAGGAAATATATATAAAGAGTACGCATAATTCAGCGCTCAGAAGTTGTATCTCAAATGGTTCAGCATGCAACATCAGAACATGGTCTGGCAAGACATCAGAAGATGGTCGAAGCAGAATCAGAACATGGGTCTATGGAAGCATCAGAAGAACATGAGATCAGAAGCACTGAAGATCAGAAGATGGTATCACGCTCAGAAGCACTTCAAGGTCAGAAGATCAGAAGATGCTATGCACCAAGCTGTTTTGACTCTGATGATATTCAAACGTTGTATTCACAAACATCAGATCAGAAGGAAGTACAGGTGGCAGACTACGCTGACTGACAAAAGGAACGTTAAAAGCTACTAAAGGCTACGTCAGTAGACACAGCGTGAACAAGGCTCGAGGTAGTTGACAAAAGCGTATAACATTAAGTGCAATGCTGTACGGAACACGCAAAGCATTAAATGCATTCAACGGTCATCTTCTCAACGCCTATAAATATGAAGTTCTGATGAGAAGCAAGGTTACCAATTCTTAACAACTCTGAACGAAAATAAACTTGCTGAAACGCTATTCAATCAAAGCTCAGAATCTTCATCAACTCACTACATTGCTGTTGTAATATTTTAGTGAGATTAAGCTTGAACGTTAAGAGAAATATCACAGTTGTGATTATCGCTTGTAAGAAGCATTTGTAAACTCTTGAATAGATTACATTAAGTTGTAAGGAACTAGAGTGATCAGTGTGATCAGTATACTCTAGGAAGTCTTAGCAGTTGGCTGAGCAGTTTGTAACTAGAGTGATCGTGTTGATCAGAATACTCTAGGGAAGTCTTAGGAGTGAACTAAGCCTAGAGTGATCGTGTTGATCAGTAGACTCTAGAAAAGTCTTAGAGGGTATCTAAGCAGTTGTTCCTGGAGTGATCAGTGTGTGATCAGAAGACTCTGGAAGACTTAGTTGCGGACTAAGTGGAAAACCATTGTAATCCGTGCGATTAGTGGATTAAATCCTCAGTTGAGGTAAATCATCTCTGCGGGGGTGGACTGGAGTAGCTTCGTTAACAGCGAACCAGGATAAAAATAATTGTGCAATTTATTTTTATCGTCCAAGATTTAAAGTCACACTTATTCAATCCCCCCCTTTCTAAGTGTTTTTCTATCCTTCATAAGTGTCATGTCAGTTTTACACAAAAAACGATTATTAAAAATATGAAATATAAAAAAAAAACTTCATAGCGCCATATTCTGGGAATTTATTTAAAAGATATACCACGTCGGTTATTTCATGAAAATGAGGGGTTAAAGTATATCAAATAAAGTATTAAAATAATATTTTGAAATTAGTATTATAAATGTTAATGCAAAATATTTTACCTTCCACTTGGACCAAATAAAAAATAAATAAAAAATAAAAACTTCATTAGAAAGGCGCCAAGTGAGAAATACATATTAAACAATTGAAACAAAACATAAAATGTAGCAACTGAGTGTCGAAGTGAGATCCTTTATTGCGAACTTACCTCGATTTTATTAAATAAAGTTTTTTTATGAAAATAGTAATAATAAAACATGGCTAGGGGTGTTCATTGGTTTAGGTAAATTCGAACCAAACCCGGATCCGAACCAACCCATAGTGTTTGGGTTGGACATTTTTTCAGTTCGGGCAAGAACCGAACCAAACTAATGAAATCCAATTGCAATTGGTATGGGTATCAAATTTTTAATTTTCTATCCGCAAGTCCAACCCAAACCAATCATAATTAATAATCATAAAAATTACTACTAAGCATTCAACTTTAAGAAAAAAAATGAAATACTGTATGGGGCCAAGTTATTATATTATAATTTGTTATTAGAAAATTGTTAGTGTATTATGGTAAATGAGTATAGAGTTATGAAACACATTCATTATCATACTAACTCAAGTGACTAATTATAGATTAAAAGCTTTTATGTTAAATATTTTTTTTGTTAGATATTATTTAATCTATTAGAAAAAATTGCTTGTCTAACATTTACGATTAAACACTATTAAAACTAAAAAGAATTTTATTATCATGAAAAGATTAATTTTTAAATAAGTTATTTTTTTCAAATATTTTTTGTATTTTTTATCTATTCATTGTTATTCGGTTTGGTTCGGCTTGAGCTTTATCGTAAAAATGTTTAAATCCAATCCAATCCATATAATTTTAATCGGTTTGGGTATCGAATTTTCTAAAAACTGAACCAAATCGGCCCGCAAACACCTCTCAACAAGGCACTCCTAGGACTTATACTCTCGTTTTGAGGTGTAAGTTTTTCATAAAAAAAACGTTATTTATTGTAGTGACTTTTTGATTTGGAAATGCTTATTTCAAACAACAAACTAAGGTATTAGATTAATAACCTTTCAAGTATCCAATATTTTTATTTTTATTTTCGAATCACAGGTTTAGTAATAGACTAGTATCCAAATCCTAAAGTTGGTCCTGTTTTGAGTGTGCTGATAAATAACTAGCTATAGTTTCTAACTTAGATCGAAGGTTTCTAAATAAAGCATGCCTTATACAAAATCCACAACAATATCTTACACGAGATGGAAGACTCAAATGCCAATGGAGCCTTGCACAATTAAAAGTATTATGAAAGTAATTTTTATTTATTATTATCCTATCAATTTTTTTCTTCATTATATTTGATGGAAACACTATTGGTTGCCTGCAAATTTTCAATCAAGCAAATTCATTGATTCAACACAAATTAGCTTAATTTTTGTTAGTGATATAACATTAATATTTAACACTATTGGTTCAACACAAATTAGCTTAATTTTTGTGAGTGATATAACATTAATATTTAACACTAATGGTTCAACACAAATTAGCTTAATTTTTGTGAGTGATATAACATTAATATTTAAGCTCCAGCAAGTTGCTAATGGTAAGGAACAAACGAATTTATGCTCAAATTCATTGATTCTATTAGTATTATTTATTTGTATTAACTTAATTTTCAATGTTATATTTTTACATATATAGATGATAGACAATTGAAGACAAATGTTAAGTTGATTTGTGCACGTATGGAGGGTCACTTTTAGCTATAGAGGAATTGCATTCAATTTGAGAGTATCATTACAGAGTAATTAGTTTGATTTGTGAAGAACTCATCACTAGAATTTATCTCCATGTTTTGATCCACCTTCTCGTCTATCTACTTGATATACAAAGCATAGTGTTGTTTTGAAAATTTACTTGTAAATTTAGCTTTAGTAGTAATATTAATACCATTGATATATTTTTTGTATTTTAATGATGAATGTATGTAAAAACTATAGATTCAATTCAAAAAAATTATATTAAATGTTTTTTAAATATAATTTTATTTTTTATATAATGATTGTCTTCGTAATATAATTATTGAAAGAATTTAAAATATGTTTTTATAATAAAATTAGTGAGAATTTGAAATATATCACTAATTAATAAGTGAGAGAATTGAAATCTCTGACTAATTAGTGAAGAATTTTGCGAATAAAGTTTTAGTTTTTGTCAATTTTTAGTGACGAATATTTTATTTTGTGACGACTTACTTCCATCGTAATTTGTGACGGATTACTAATTTCCTCACTAATTTTTGGACATGAAAATTAGTTATGAACTTGGGATCATCGTAAAATCCGTCACTAAAATAGTTTGTGACGGAATTTTAATATATTTGTGAGGAATTTCTTCCATCTCTAAATTTGATTTTTTTTTAATTAATGAGACTGTAATAGAGATAAAATTTACTATACAAAGCTTCCCACTAGGTTACAAACTCGATTATAATGATTGGATAAATTAATTCCAACCTGATCACAAAAACAGTCTCTGAATTCGATCTCTGATATCGTTCTCTAAATTCGGCCACTAAATGATCGCTAAGGACCAACGACCAGGGTTTTCGGCACTGCCAAAATTTGGTCATGGATTTAGTCGCTTTTAAATTTAGTGACCGACTTTGCAGATTTTTAGTCACTAAATTGGTATCTAGAGGCAAAAATTCTAGTAGAGATGATCTCCGTCACACTCCATCTTGATGGCCCGTCTGGGTATGAGGTCTGGCTATGGTTGAGTCTTGTTGATCTCTCTCTCCTCTCTACTCTCTTGTTGATTGGGAGTTCCTCATAGGAGTTAAAAACCGCTCCTTCTGTGTTCTTCAATATTTAAAGGTCCTCCCACTCTGAATTTTTTCCAGTAATGGAATATTACATAGAATTTTCCTTTTCATATTCATCCTCATATTGTTCTTCCTTCTTTGTTATTCGAGAAACCTGTTATTCGAGAAACCCCGACCTTTGTCTTATGAGGATTCCTCTCCCAAGATATTCAGTCTCATGTTCTTCCTATGTTCAGCATCCTGAACCATGAAAGCTTTCCCATTTGGATTAGATCTTTAATGACATCCTTTATCTAGATGCAACTCCCCGTGTTATGATTGTTAGTTTTATGAAAACGAAAAAAAAACATGACTTATCATGGTTAAGGCGCTCCATAACCTTCTTCACAAACTCAACCTCTTCTTTACAAAGCTTGGTGTGGATACACTCTTGCAAATATTTTCATCGGAGGTGTTCAAGGATGTGTAGTCTTTATATATTAAGGGGTGGACCTGTCTCTAGTCTCCCTGATGGGCCATAAGTCTCTTTTTCTGTCTTTGACCTCCTACCTTTCTCCATCATCCATTTTATCTTCAGTGGGTCTTTTACTTCCTTCGACTTGGTTCAAACTTCTTTCATAAATGGTTATGTTCGCAACCAGGGTCGGTCCTTTGAATTTGTGTGCCTTGGGCAAATCAAAAGAGTGGTGCCCCTATAATTTTTTAACAATAAATACATAAGAATAAAAGAAGTAATTGGATAAAAAACACATTTTCATTTGACATTGTGCAAAAATAATAGAAACATGGATCTTTGACTCAATGTTTATACTACGTCAAAACATAAACCACTATAAAGAGACTTATTCTTGTTCTTCTTGATCTGGTCATTTTTTTCATTTTTTGTTGCAAAATCTTTAATAATTTGTTCATAATCAAGGTTCTTCAAAAAATTATTTTCAATTGAAATCAACGCAAGACTATTTAATCTATCTTGTGACATAGTAGATCTCAAATAAGGTTTTAATAATTTTAATTTAGAAAAACTTTTTTTAGTCGATGCAACACTGATAGGAATAGTCAATATTATTCTATAATCTATACATGCATTAGGAAAACAATTAAAAGACTTTAAAGAACTCAATATCATATAGCATGATTTTGATTCAAGTGTTAAAACTTCTCTAATAACTTTCAATTCTTCAAACAAAATTTCTCCATCAAAATCAAAAAAATCATCATGTTTTAAACAAGTTTCAAGATATTTAAAACATGCTTTCAAGTCCCTATCAAATAATGATCTAAGTCTTTCAATATTAAACAAGAATCCAAAAATATTTTTATATGTGCTATACTGCTCAAATCTTCTATCAAGTGGGCCAATTGTTTGATCTATAATATAAAGGAAATAATGATTTCGAAAAGACTCTTCAGCAGACTCGAGATTCAGTTGTGTGCGTTGAGATTAATTTTCATCATATTGTTGTTTTCTATTAATTTGACGTTTTTGAATAAACACATATTCAATCACTATTTCATTCTCAATGCCTTAGCATTTACAAATTCAGATTCTCTATATTTTTTCAAATACTTGATGAAACCTTTTATTAGTTCTATAGCCACATCAATACACATTTTTATTTTTTTTTGCAAACTTTTGCTAATTTCATTAACAGCAGTTAACAATTCAAACCAAATAATTATAGCTACTAAAAATTCAAAGTTTTCAATTTCACGAGTTGCAAAAGATTCGACTTCACTCTTAGTTTTAGGATCATTATCTTATTCAGCTCGTTGAAGTAGTGTTTCACTCTTAATTTTTAGATTAATAATATAAAATATTTTTTATATCATTGTTTTAATTTTAGTGCCTCAATTAAACTCTTTAATTGCTAAAATTATGTATATATTAATTGATTTTATTTTAAAGAAATTAATTTATTTTATTCTACTCTATATTTTATTTATGAAAAATTACATTCTTTTATTAATTTTGACTTTGTAGTGTCCCTATAATTTTGTTAACCACTATTTCTTTTTTTAAAAAAATTTAGCAAGTATTTTTGTAATAAAAAATTATATTTTAATATATATAGGGTTAAGGAAAAAAAATTGGTGCCCAAAAATTATGGGTCCTCGACTCCCGCACTGCGAGTCCGTGCTCAGGACCACCCCTGTTCGCAACCTACCTCTCTTCACACTGTATGTATTTCTTGCTGACAAACGGTTGAAAATTATGGACTCTTGAATTTTAACATTTTTTTTAAACACCGATCATATTTAAAGTCCTAGATTTAATAGATACTTTTTATCTGCATCTTTCAACAAGTCAATTACAAGTCAATTTTATCATTAAATTATTTTACATAAATTTACAGGGGTTCATCTTTCTTCTGCATTCGAAATTTTGTAATGTTATATGTCACTTGTTTCTCAGTTATTTGAAGAGGTTATCATAAAATTTGTTTTGGATATCACCTAACAAGATTAAATTTCTATATTTTGCTAATTTAGAAAATGAAAATTCTTTCAAATTTATAAAATTATTATGATTACAGAACGAGTCATCAGAACCATACGAGTTTCTGATAAAAAAAAATTTTTTATCAGTTGTTCACTTTACTAAATAGTTTATGCGACATTTTATATCATGATTTATTCATTATCAAGTACGCAATAAACATAACTACATTTTTTTAATTTAGAAAATGAAAATTCTTTCATATTTATAAAATCATTAGAGAATGAGTCATCAGAATCATATGAATTCGTACAAAGAAAATAATATCTATTGTTCCCTCTAATAAATAGTTTATGACACATTTTATATCATGATTTATTTATTATCAAGTACACACACCATAAACATCACTATCTATTATTTATATCTTAATAGACTGTGTTTTAATAAATCTTACAATACCAATTCTATACCGTTCAAACTATGTTTTCCTAAATTTAATATTTTTTATCACGTAACTCTTTTATTGTAAAATTGTATATTATTATTATTATTATTATTATTATTATTATTATTATTATTATTATTATTATTATTATTAAAATAAAATACATCAAAAAACTATAAACATTCTTTTTTATAAAATACGAAATAAGTTTATTCAAAATCAAAATTGTTATTAAATTTATATTTAGATTTTAGACTTTTGAATTTCATTTTAGATTTATATTTACAATTTAGAGTTAATCAATTCACACCCCTTCCAATTTTATGTTTGTTGTTATTTATGAAAGAATATATACAACTAGTATAATGTATATTCTTTATTTAAAACAACTATTTGAGTAAATTATGGATTAACTGATCTATCATTGTTTTTAATAAATTACAATTTGAACTCCTTTATTTACAAATTAACTACTTGACGTGCCAATTGTGCAAAAAAAAAATTCTAGAGACACATGACTATTTTAATGTTAGATCATTATTTAATTAATTTTTTCTAAAAAAAAAAGTGTTTTCTTTAATGATATACATTTCACCTTCTTCCTTATTTGAAAAAGTTTTTATATTTTAAATATTAAATATAAAATGCTTTAAATGTATTAAATTATCAATAGCTTAGGCGGTTTCACTATTGTTCTCTCAAGAATTGAACCAAACATTCTTAGATAGGTTGAGGACAGAACTAATAGAAAAACTCTATTTTATGTTTATTATTTTGTTTTTACATTAAAAAGTGGGTTTAGTTATCCCTCTCTTGCAAATGAACCAATAAGAAAATTGTTTATATCTTTCGCCCCAAAACCTTATTCTATTATGAAACTAAAGAAAGGATTCCTACACTGCTTTTCACATTCCTTTTCTTTTTTTTTTCAAATTATTTTTTTTCTCACTTTCAAAGTTTATTCCATTTTCGCGCTCCAGCTCTTCCCTAAGATTTAAGATTTATCACCATAATAGTTAAATTGATTGTCATCCAATATGAAACAGAAATTGATGTTTCACCAAATCGTTCTTTTTGTGATAAATGTAGGTCACAATAAGTTTTCTTTTTGTAATAATTTTATTTTCAATCAATAATATCATTTTCTATTTTGTTACGAGTGTTTCTATTATACCTGATGTTATTGTGAGTGATATTGAGAAGATGTTGAGCTCTTTTTGATGGGGATAGGAGTTATAATTGTTAAATGATATGCTACGATCTAGAAGGGGGTGAATAAATAGCAAATGAAATTTTCTAAAAATTGTTTAACTATGGCAAGCGAAAATAATTTTGGATCGACAATCGTCTATTCTGAACTGTTATTGAAAAGATCGGATATGCGTTAAACCTTATAGAACATATCGATTAATGAAAAAAGTAATCAATATATTTTCAAAAACAACGTTTGAATAAAACCACACCCTGATAATCGAGTTCCAACGAAATATCAAACAACAACTTGACTTAAGAAATTTGTCAAACACTTGGCGTGCAATCAATTCTATTCATATTTTTATTTGATTTTGTTAAAATGAAAGTAAGAGAGAGAAAGAGAGAGAAAGAGAGAAGGATTTGTTTAGGCAGCTCCCTCAGTCGGCCTTGTAACACCCTTCTAAACTCCCGCAGAATATTAAATAAATTCAGAGTAAAAACATGTACAAGGATGCTACAACTCTTTAGATAAAATAAAACATATTTCAACCAAACATGTATAACACAACGAAATAAAATCTCATAATTGGATAATGTAAACATCTATCTTCAACACCAAAAATCACCGTCTCAATCAACTAAAATTATCCAAACCAATAAAATAAGAGTTTATCAAAATAACTCTAAAACAAACGTTCCCCAGTGTTGTAAGACCAGAGCATGACACCGATAAGAAAATAAACAGATTAACTCTACGAGCTATCCTCGCCAAGTATAGTTGCTGCTACTCCTCAATTTGAAAATGGTCAACAGTAAGGGTGAGACATATCACAATTAAACTATATTATAAGTTCATAACGACAAAATATAATAAACAAATTATTCACCCAACTGCAACATATTTAGATTTCAGAAATTATTCATCAATCGTTACCAAAATTCAATTAAACATAAGTCATATCACCGCGATATAACACTGGAAATCTTCCAATCATGTTATAACAACATATATGCAAATGCAATGATACTATGTATGTGGTACCAATCATGGGATTAACCAATCTCACCGATCCAAACACCACCGGGATACAGCTACCGCCACTCACTAATTTCACACAATAGGAATTAGCTACTGCTGATCCAAACACCACCGGGATTCAGCCGCCAAAAATGATTATGAATGCATGCAAAACATATAACATACTCACCATCACACCGATCACGATGAACAAAATCATCTCTTATACTCATCGATAGCACATCGAGTTCAGTATGTTCATGTTCAGCAATTCAACAATCACATCATATGTATTCACACCGAATATAACATAAACATCACAGTTATGTCACTACAACACCACCACATTGTTACATTTATAAAAATATGCACACAATGTACAAACACACCAAACATAACATCAATAGCATTCACATAGCTTTTATCAATCACAAATGACATATTGCATACAAGACAATTGTTGAAAGTATATTGGAGTACTTTTAGTTTATCGTTTCTATAGGGATTGGTGCGATATTACCGCCATTCTACAGTTAATATTGTCTTGAGTTAGCGTCAATTTGGGTTTGGTGTGGTAAAAGATCATTCACAAGTTTTAGTAGCAATGCTTTAAATTAGGAAAGTTCTAAAGTTATAAAGGAGTATCAATACTTGATTTCATCAACCTTATTTGTATGTCTCCTACTAATCATGCATATGAACTTGTTACTAATCAATATTATCACGTATCGTTCGTCTATATTGTCTGTGTCCGAAACGGTATAACAAGTTTTTACCGTATTGTTAAACAAACGATTTCTCAACCAATCAAACAATACCAATAACATTTATAAACCGATACTAAGTGAATATCAACCATTAATTCCATGTCTAAACTTAATGTTTGATAGATGATAAAATTAGGTCAAGATGTAAACATTGTATTTCACAAACATTTAAACCATAAAAATCCAAGAATAAACAAACTATATCATCTATATTGATTCTTAACTTGTTCATACACAATATTCAATAGAAACACATTCAAAATGAAAGGAAGATTACATCTTATCTTGATACAAAAGGAATTTAGCTATCCATTTCCATGGTAGCTTGCCCAAGAAGGAAAGGATGAAGAATAGCAAGCATCTACGATGATTTCTCGATGATCAATGCTCCGATTCTTCGATTCTATGTTGCTACAGTGAAAAATAATCTTCTTTGCTCTCAAAATAATCCAACACCCTAAAATATTTGAACTGAACCTTAAATAGAAAAACAGAATTTTTTACAGTGTGCTACGCGCGCTACAGCTCACGACGCGCCAGCGCATTAAATGATCAAACCGACCTAATGCGCGCTACGCGCCCTCCTTTGCTCGGGACGCGCGCTGCTTACTGGAAAATGGCCAAAAATAGTCCCCTGAGCGTGCTACGCACGCTGATGCTCGCGACGCGCCCTTGAAGCTGACTTTGAGTTTTCTTCCTTGAGATTCTTTTAACTTTCCAAGCTCCAAATTCCACCTAAAAGAAAAAACCTGCACAAAAATCAACTAGAAAATAGATTAACAGAAAACAAAAGCTTAATTAACTAAACTACTATTATTTACTTCCAAATAAACGGGGATCACATGAATATGCGATAAAATAGTCGAAAGGTACCAAAAACTAGACTATATATTAACACAATTTGGCACCTAAGAACTCTCCCCAACTTAAAACCTTGTTTGTCCTCAAATAAAAACAATGATAAATTACAAGGAACACAAAACATCCACAAGATCACAAGCTAAACAAGAACAAATGGGTGGTTCAAATTATAAAAGTACACAAAAGTAAGATCTTACCATTACCATAATAATACCATGATTAAGATACTAGTCCTATATACAAAATCTATGTCACAATTCCTAAAGCAAAATCAGTTCAAGAATGAATTATCGCTACACTTTTTGCTTTCATATTTTTTCTCTCTTTTCTTTTTCTTTTCAACCACTTAAGCAAATTACTTCTCTTCTTTCTCAATACTAATATTCATTTTTTTCTTTTTTCTCCCCAACTTGAATATTACAATCATACAATTAAGAATGCTCCCTATTCTAAGGCAAAAGAGAATAAATCCTAACCATATTTCGTGGTAACGGTTCAAGGGTAAAGGAATGTCATCAAGATTCAATCAAAAATCGATAATGATATACAATTGTAACCAAGGATGTTAAATTGATATGAATCTTAGCAAAATAGCTCTAAGTGGTTAGCAAATACTCACACACTCACCGGGTAGGTTATTTTTGGTAGAGAAGTTATACTCATAATGAAAAACAAAACGCTTTGATCACTTTCATGCTTTACACAATTCAATAAAAGCACAAGATTAAACATAAGAAAAACGAGTTAAAATGCACATTGTTGGTATCCCGCAAAATTATATATATACAATGGAAAGTCTCCTCACAACTAAATTTAAGCACTAAAGTGATTCAACATTGAACTATTTTTATCCAAGAAATTGTGACATCTAATTTGTACAACTAAGAGCATCAAAATCATGGTATCTTAAAAAAACAGTAAAAATGTACCTTGCACGTTCAATTTTCACACTATATCATCACCTCCTCATTTGGTTGTCAAAACTCACTTTCATCAAGGAAGCAAATCACATGTTCCTTCTAATTCAACATTTGGACAACCTATATATATATATATATATATATATATATATATATATATATATATATATATATATATATATATATATATATATATATATATATATATATATATATATATATATATATATATATATATATATATATATATAACCAGAAATTTAATAACTAAAATGCAAACTTATAAACTTATAACTTAATAAAACCAAACACCAAACGGTGTACAAAATCCAAAAGGCGTAAACTAGCATCAAACCAACAAAATATCCAAAATACCTCATCCTAAAAAGGATGGCACAACTAAATTTCTGAGTAAACTATCGACATATTGAATTATCCACCACTTGTACAACATACATTCATCATGTAATAATCACAACAATACATAAAAATTAGCATTCATTAATTCCATGTATCACAACTAGCACATAGTACACAATTCCAATACAAGTTATTTCTAAATAACATTAATCCATGGCATACACATATATAATTACATTCATTTCCACAACCACATAATAATTAAATAATCTAGTACTAATCAATTTATTTTCATCACAAAGAGCATTTCATTAGCTTTCTAACACTTCGAACGAGACTCAAACGGAATCACGGCTCAAAAGTAATGAATATTTGAAGTTTAGTAAAAACTGTCAGACTCTTCTCTTCTTATCTGGCCATTTTTTCATGCTATTCTGGGCCTTCCCCAACTGCTCCTTCATGTAACATCCCAATTTTATTAATATTTTTATTAATTATATTATTTGGTGTTTTTAATAATTACTTATTTATTTAGTTATTATGTAATATAACAATTATTTAAGTATTTAATTATGAGTGTGTGTTTGTGTTATTTGGCTTAATTGAGTAATTAGAGAGATATCATGAAATGGGCCTAAGTAGTAGAATTATAATACTAGAAATGGATTGGTGGGTTAAGTCCAATTAACATAAGTGAGATAGTAAGAGGAAGTTAGGGTTTTAGAGGTTACTATTTTTCATTTGGGGAAAAAGATAGAATTAAGAGAAAAGAGGCAAAAGAGAGAGAACAATGGTGGAAGAGAAAAGCTAGAGAAAACCTTATTTTTCGCAGCTATGTTTCAGTAGAGAGTCACCTTAGCAAAACGGACGTATATCTCAATCCAACCGTTGGATCGTTGCGGTACTTGGACACAACGTTCCTGACTCATAGAAGTAAGTTCTGACCGGAGTGATTTTGATTTTGAGAGTTTTAAGTTTGTCTGATAAGCTGATTCCCGAATTGGTTTTAGGTGTGTCTCCAAATGATGTTAGAAAGGATTTTTTTTGGAGAAAAGCTTAGAGCTATGGTGAAAGAGTCCAAATTTATCAAGGTAAGGGTGGGGTTCTTTCATGATAAAGGGTTGTATGATAGTATGTTATGGTGGGTAGATTCTATACTAGATATCCATGTTCTTCTATGTGCAATTTTGGGTATTTGATGGTTTGTTGGAATGTGATGATATAAATGTGATGAGTTGTGTGCAATTGATAATCTATGTGTATTAGATTGTTGAGTTTGTCGTGGATAAACCATTGATAGTGAAATAATGAGTTTTGTTGTAGAATTAGAAATGTTAGGGTTTATGTTAGATTTTCATGAAATTGAACTCTAATCATGTTTTGATATGAATTGATGATGATAAATGACATGTACAGTAGATGCTAGGAATTAGAAAATAATGGAATAGAAATATAATTGAATTGAAATTAATATAGTGTGATTATTAATTGGTTTATTGATTAATAGTTGAATTAATTTCAATTAGTCTATTTAATTAGAAAATACTTGGACTTAGATAAATTATTCGGTTTATCGGTAAATAACGGTATCTTGAGAATTTGACCGTAATCATGTTTTGGGATTTAGTAAATAACATATGGATCATGGTATGACAGTAAGTAGTGAATTTAACCGGAAATTAGATAACCGGTAGTGACGTAGGATATATCTGATTAATTAGAGAATATTAGGTGAATGATTTTGGTTAGTTGATAGTGGATTAGTGAGTTAATTAAACGACTAATTTATAGAGAATTATGAGACTAATGTGAATTGACTTAATGCGTTGATTTGTTGCGATATACCAAAACATGATGATGTTGTGATGATTTTGTTAATATGTGAAGTTATATGTTTGTCGTGATATACCGAAGCATGATGATGTCGTGATGATTTTGTTAATATGTGAAGTTGTATATTGGCGATGATGTGTCGAGACGTGATGATATCGTGACGATTTTGTTTCTATGTGAACATGAAAGATTAATTTTGACGTTGAATTACCTCTAATAATTGGTAATTATCATTGATATAGGCGTATGCCTCGTGACGATGTGTGATTGTGATGAGTATGTTGTATATGTCTTGTTTGTCGAGTCACATTTCATATGCATACTCTGTGACGGCCTGGATTGGCAAATTAGTGATGAAGGCTTATGCCTTGTGCCTCTGAATTGGGCAATTGGTGACGGGGGCTGAAGCTCCGATTGGTACCACATGCATATGCATAGTTTGAGTCGCATTTGAGTCGCATACCGAGTTGCATTCGAGTCATTGTTATGATGTGTGGATGCATAGTTTGTGAAGTTGAATTCATTTGATATGGATTGTTGATGTGTTGTAGATATGATGTACGTGAATGAAACATATATGATGAGAATGTGAATATCTATGTATTAATGATATATGTGTATAAGTTGGAATATATGAACCATGTTGTTTCCGTGATGCAAATTGCTTATATTGAGAAGTGGTGAATTATGTATGATCTTATCTTGCTATATCTATTATCATACTTTCCTTTATAATGTTTGATATCTCACCCCTTCTACTAATGTTTCCCCTACCATGGGAAATGGACAGGTACTCAAGTATAGTTGTGGAAGTTTGTAGCTTCATCGTGTCCAGTTGGTGTGTCGCTCTGATACGTAGCACTCGGGGGGTTGTCTATATTGTTGTTTCTATGTTGTTCATGTTTTAGTTGTTGAGTTCCAAATTGGATAGTGAGAAGTACTATGATGTTTGAAGTTGTTTCCGATTAAATAAGATGATTTGTTTATAAAGCCGAATGTTATGATTCCGCTGCATATTAAATTGAAGTTGGTTTGTCTAAGAGCTGTTATAAGTTGTTTTGTGCTTCTCTGAGATTAAAGTGCTATGTATCTGTTTATGAGTTGTTTATATGAAGTAAATGTGATATCCCAAATGCTTGTTGATAGTTTTTAAAATACTTTGATTTCTCGCATGATATTTTCGGGTAAAATTTGGGGTGTTACACTTCAACTCTTCCAAAATGGTATCTCGTTCCCACAACAATTGATCCATTTCATGTACTCTAGACCGTCTTTAGCATATTTAATTACAGTGGGTGCTTCCCTACCATACATTGCCTTAAAAGGACTTACCTCGATAGACATATTGAAAGAAGAATTAAACCAAAATTCAGCCCATGCCAACCATTTAATCCAACTTTTCGGATGTCCATTCACAAAACATCTTAAGTATTCTTCCAAGGTTCGATTCGTCACCTCGGATTGACCATCCGTTTGAGTATGATACGCAGAACTATACTTCAATTTGGACCCCGACATTTTGAACAGATCCTTCCAAAACAGACTCATAAAAACCTATCCCTATCGGAGATGATGGAAGAGGGAAAACCATATAACCGAACCACTTCCGCAATAAAAATATCTGCCACATATTTAGCTGTGTAAGGATGTTGAAATGGCATAAAATGCGCAGCCTTTGTCAATCGATCAACCACTACTAATACTGTGTCCTTGCCTTTCACCTTTGATGGAGAATGCAAATACTACCTAAGTTGCAAGCATTGAGGAGGGTCGAGCAAGGAGCATTCTTACTTTTATGGGACATTCCTTTGAGCACTGTAACAACCGAGGGAGGGTCAATCGGCGGAGGGTCGAGCATGAAAAATTCTTACTTTTGTGGGACTTTACTTTGAGGAACGCAACAATCGGGGAAGGGTCGAGCATGAAAAATTCTTACTTTGGTGGGATTTTACTTTGAGGAGCGCAATAATCGGGGGAGGGTCGAGCGAGGAGCATTCTTACTTTTGAGGGACATTCCTTTGAGCAGCGCAATATACGGGAGGGTCAATCAGGGGAGGGTCGAGCGAGGAGCATTCTTACTTCTGTGGAACTTTCCTTTGAGGAACGCAACAATTAAGGAAGGGTCAATCAGAGGAGGGTCGAGAAAGGAGAATTCTTACATTTGTGGGACTTTCCTTAGAGGAGCGCAACAATTAGGGAAGGGTCAATCGGGGGAGGGTCGAACGAGGAGCATTCTTACTTTTGTGCGACTTTCTTTTGAGCAACGCAACAACAGGGAGAAGTCAATCAAGGGACGGTCGAGCGAGGAGCATTCTAACTTTTGTGAGACTTTCCTTTGAGGAGCACAACAATCGAGGGAGGGTCAATCGGGGGAGGGTCGAGCAGGAGCATTCTTACGTTTGTGGGAATTTCCATTGAGAAGCACAACAATCAGGGCAAGATCGAGCTAGAAGCATTCTTATTTTTGTAGGACTTTCCTTTGAGCAGCACAACAATCGGGGAAGGTCGAGCGAGGAGAATTCTTACTTTTGAGGGACTTTCCTTTGAGGAGCGCAACAATTGGAGGAGGCTCAATCGGGGGAGGGTCGAACGAGGAGCATTCTTACTTTTGTGGGACTTTCCTTTGAGCAGCGCACCAATCGGGGAAGGGTCAATCGAGGGAGGGTCAATCGGGGGAGGGTCGAGCTAGGAGAATTCTTACTTTTGTGAAACTTTCCTTTAATGAGCGCAACAATCGGGGGAGGGTTGAGCGAGGAGCATTCTTACTTTTGTGGGACGTTCCTTTGAGCACCGCTACAACCGGGGGAGGGTCGAGCATGAAAAATTCTAACTTTTATGGGACTTTACTTTGAGGAACGCAACAATCGGGCGAGGGTCGAGCATAAAAAATTCTTAATTTTGTGGCACTTTACTTTGAGGAACGCAACAATCGGGGGAGGGTTGAACGAGCAAAATTCTTACTTTTGTGGGATTTTTCTTTGTGGAGTGCAACAATTAGGGAGGATCGAGCATGGAGGATTCTTACTTTTGTGGGACTTTCCTTTGAGCAGCGAACAACCAGAGGAAGGTCAATCGGGGGAGGGTCGAGCGGGGAGCATTCTTACTTTTTGGGACTTTCCTTTGAGGAGCGCAACAATCGGGGTATCGGGGGAGGGTCAGCGAGGAGAATACTTACTTTTATGGGACTTTCCTTTGAGAAGCACAACAATCAGGAAAGGATCAATCGGAGAAGGTCAATCGGGGGAGGGTCGAGCGAGAAGCATTCTTACTTTTTGGAACTTTCCTTTGAGCAGTGCAACAACCAGGCGAGGATCAATCAGGGAGGGTCGAGCGAGGATTAATCTAACTATTGTTAAACTTTCCTTTAAGGGGCGCAACACACGGGGGAGGGTCAATCGGGGGAGGGTCCAGCAAAGAACAATCTTAGTTTTGTCGCACTTTCCTTTGAGGGGCGCAACAAAAGGGGGAGGGTCGAGCGAGGAGCATTCTAACTTTTGTGGGACTTTTCTTTTAGAAGCGCAACAGCGGGGGGATGTTCGAGCAAGGAGAATTCTTACTTTAGTGGGACTTTTCTTTGAGCAGGGGGAGGGTCAATCAGGGAAGGGTCAATCGGGGAGGATCGAGCAAGGAGAATTCTTTTTTTTTTGGGTCTTTCCTTTGAGCAGGGGAAGGATTGGAGGAGGCTCAATCGGGGGAGGGTTGAGCGAGGAGCATTCTTACTTTTGTGGGAATTTCCTTTGAGGAACGCAACAATCCGGGGAGGGTCGAGCGAGGAGATTTCTTACTTTTTTGGAACTTTCCTATGAAGAGTACAACAATCGGTGGAGGGTCAATCAGGGGAGGGTCGAGCGAGGAGGATTCTTACATTTGTGGTACTTTCCTCTGTGCAGCGCAACAACCGCAGGAGGATCGAGCGAGGAGCATTCTTACTTTTGTGGGACTTTCCTTTGAGTCGCGCAATAACCGGGGGAGGGTCGAGCGGGTAGCATTCTTAATTTTGTGGAACTTTACTTTAAGGAATGCAATAATCAATAGAGGGTCAATCGGGGGAGGGAGGAGCGAGGAGAATTCTTATTTTTGTGGGACTTTCCTTTGAGGAGCTCAATAATCGGGGAAGGGTCAATCGAGGGAGGATCGAGCGAGAAGCATTCTTACTTTTGTAGGAATTTCTTTTGAGCAGCGCAACAATCGGAAAAGGGTCAATCAGGGGAGGATCGCACGAGGAGAATTCTTACTTTTGTGGGACTTTCCTTTAAGAAGCGCAACAATCGGGGGAGGGTCAATCGGGGGGGATCGAGCGAGGAGCATTCTTAATTTTGTGGGACTTTCCTTTAAGCAGCCCAACAATCGGGGGAGGGTCATTGGGGGAGGGTCGAGGTAGGAGAATTTTTACTTTTGTGAAACTGTCATTTGAGGAGCGCAAAAATTGAGGGAGGGTCAATTGGGAGAGGATTGAGCGAGGGGCATTCTTACTTTTGCGGGACTTTCCTTAAAGCAGCGAAACAACCAGGGGAGGGTCAATCTGGGTAAGGTCGAGCGTGGAACATTTTTACTTTGTGGGACTTTCATTTGAGCAGGAGGAGGGTCGAGCGAGGAGAATTCGAGAATTTTTACTTTTGTGGAACTTTCCTTAGAGGAGCACAACAATCGGTGGAAGGTCGAGCGAGGAAAATTCTTACTTTTGTATGATTTTTCTTTGAGAAGCACAACAATCGGGGGTGGATCGAGTGAGGAGAATTCTTACTTTTGTGGGCTTTCCTTTGAGCAGCGCAATAACCGGGGGGGGTCAATCAGGGTAGGGTCGAGCGAGGAGGATTCTAACTTTTGTGGGACTTCCCTTTGAGAAGTGCAACAATCAGGGAAAGGTCAATCGGGGGAGGGTCGAGTGAGAAGCATTTTTTACTTTGTGGGACTTTCCTTTGAGCAGCGCAACAACCAGGTGAGGGTCAATCGGGAAGGGTCGAGCGTGGAGCATTCTTACTTTTGTGAAACTTTTCTTTAAGGAGCGCGACATTCGGGGGAGGGTCAATCGAGGAACATTCATACTTTTGTAGGACTTTCCTTTTAGCTGCGCAACAATTGGGGAAGGGTCAAGCAAGGAGAATTCTTACTTTTGTGGGATTTCCCTTTGAGGAGCGCACCAATTGGGGGAGGGTCGAGCGAGGAGCATTCTTATTTTTGTGGGAGTTTGCTTTGAGGAGCACGTTAACCGGGGGAGAGTCAATTCGGGGAGGGTCGAGCGAGGAGCCTTCTTACTTTTGTGGGACTTTCGTTGGAGGAGCGCAACAATCGAGGGAGGGTCGACCGAGGAGATTTCTTACTTTTGTGGGACTTTCCTTTGCGAAGCACAACAATAGGGGAAAGGTTAATCGGGGGAGGGTCGAGCGAGAAACATTCTTACTTTTGTGGGACTTTCCTTTGAGCAGCGCAACAACCGGGGGAGGGTCAATCGGAGAGGTTCGAGCGAGGAGCATTCTTACTCTTGTATGACTTTTCTTTGAGGTGCGAAACACTTGTGGGAGGGTTAATCGGGGGAGGTCCCAGCGAGGAATATTCTTTCTTTTGATGGACTTTCCTTTAAGGGGCGCGACAAAAGGGGGACGGTTGAGCTAGGAACATTCTTACTTTTATAGGACTTTCCTTTTAGCAGCGCAACAATCGGGGGAGGGTCGAGCAAAATGAAAAATGAAAAGTCCCTTAAGGATAGAATGGAGAGTGTATATACACTCTCCATTCTTAGTTAGGTAGTAGATATCTCAATGCTTGCAACTTGTCACCTAAAGGAAAGGTAACAAAATGAGAATAGACAAACACAACAACACTACAGTGATCACTACCAACCATAAGACCCGACAAAATTTAAAAAATCTAAAGAACTATATTGTAGAATGGCCACTGTCACTGAAGGATTCAAGGCATATATTGCAAGAATAATCATAAGCATCTTGAATTCCACATTCCACAACAGCAGCAGCAGAAGTCAAATGTGCCTCAGACTTGGTTCATTCTCTTCCAAATTCCAACTCAGGAACCTAAAACAAAAATATAACCAATCAAATCCACTATAACTTCAGAAAATCAAACAACTCTTTATTTCAGAAAAATTAAAATCGAATTACAACAAATCACGATTCAAGACACACTTACACAAAATGGAATCATCAAAACAAAACACATAAATAAATAATCTGAGACAAAAATCAGATTAAATTAAGAATTATTGGAAGTTTAGCCGGAGCTACCTCATTCATGGAGAATATCAGAAAATTGAGACGCGAAAAGAGAAAACCCTAGCGAGTACAAACGTGGAAAATGGGCTCCTTATGTCTTATGGAATTTTCAGGTAAATATCCTCACATAAATCATCATTGAGAAAAATCCTCATGAAGTTGACTGATTGTCATTAGCCTTGGACATGTAGGACTTGTTTTTGGACCATAGTCAGCAAATTACCATGTCAATAATGCAGCCCAGGAAAATTCATTATTTCAAAATTACACTGCCTTTATATATATAAATATACTAACTTGATCTAACTTTAAAAATTAATCTAACATCTTATCTTGTGAAAAACAAAATTGCCAAGTTCTTTTTAAATAGAGCACCCTTGATGGAGCTTCTCTAGAGGTCTCCCCCATTGAAAAAAATAAAGACAAATATAAGATGTGTTATAGATACTTGATAACTAGTCAAGTGTATATATACCTTGAGTAGTGATGGTTGAATTTTATAGAGTCCTCTAGATGAGAATTTCCCCACATTTTCCTTCTTAGAGTCCCCACCTTTAAAGTTCAAAAAAAGTCCATAAACATAAAAAAATTACAAATGATGGATTAAGAAGCTAAGCAATAAGGTAAACACGTCGGGGTTACTAGTTTCACTTACTTTCAATTTTCCACTTGCAACAACACTATCATCAAATATGCTACTTCTAATTGACAAGCTAACATGGTCCTCCAATCTTCTCGAGCCGTCACTGCATAAGAGAAACTTTAATATAGCAGAGACATTAAACAAAGTTTAAATATTCTTAGAACAATATCTTATTTCTTATTTTCCAAATGTGCCATTCACAAGCAAACCATAATACCATCATTTTTTTAACAGAATTTCTCCAACCTAATACACTTGCAAAATGTTTAAAGTGCTTATTTACTAGTCTTGTTGCTAATTATTGTCTTGACACCAAGCCACAGACAAATCCTCCCCTAAACTGTATAAAATTGGTATAAACTTCACTACTGTTACACGATATTTAATTCTAATAAGTTCCAAATTCCATCCAATATATCCAAATGATATCAAAAAGTTGATGCTTCATAACTTTAATAAGATTCTACTTATAAAGACTAAATGTATTGAGGCTGAAAAATTCCTAATCTAGAATTTGATCACATGGTATTTATTTAGGTAATACTTTACTTATTTATTTTTTGCTTAATCAAAATTTGTTTCCTTGTATTTTTTCAAGTTGTCGCCATGAGCAAATATGTTTTGTGTGAAACCCGGTAGAGATGACAGACAACTCTGAATCAAAGAATATAATAAGATAAAAAAAATATATACTAGTGTAAGGATCCAGATACAGAAGAAATGTATCGAGGCTCTGGTTTCCGAACGCTCTTTTCTTGCATTGATCTTATCTGTTTGCTCATTTCATTCCACTGACACGTGCTCGCATACATGTTAGCAAGAAGAACATAATCACTGCTATGGTTTTGTTCCAATTCCAATAGATTTTTTCTTACCTTCTCACCAAGTTCAACATTTACATAATTTCATTGGTCTTCCATTTGTGTATTTTTCCAAAAGTTTATTATTCGCAAAAAGGATCATCAAATGTTATGAATGCACTACTGAATACCAGTAAATGTATTATTAGATGAAGATAAAAATAGATAGAGATATTCGACATACATTATAACACCAAGAGACCACAAATCTACAGTGTGGTTGAAGGCTGTTCCGGGAAAAGTTCCAGAGGCATGTATAATGAATGATATATCTGATTAAATATTGAGTTTTCTTATTTTTGTTAACCACATTTATATGGTCTATCACAAGACGAACTTCCTGTTATCGGAAAGCTGGGACCTGGGGAAAACGATTGACCAACAGATCTATGGTTTCTGTGTAATTCTTTCATTTTTACTTCATGATCCATCAAATCTCTTTGTATTCTGTACAAACGATGAAGTTCAAACACATGATGATAATACATAATTTAAATATATCCATACTTTTACCAATTATAGGTAAATAAAAAAATTAAGCAAAACTATATCACCCATTCTAAAACTGATTAAAGTCAATATTGAACCGAACTAGTGTTGGTATCTCACTGTAAAGTGCTTAAAAACCACTGCAGCAGTTGATAATTTCCATATTTTGAGTCAAAACATGATTCATAATCATAGACTAAATATACTTAATCTTTAAGCACCCAAAACCTTTAATGTGCATAAGCCAAGAATGAAAAGAAACTAGAACTTCATACCTGATTCTTAAATATGGCCTCGTACATCCTTATCATATGCTGAACATACATCTGCTGCGGCACTTTGAATATGGTTCTGATAATATTGCCCATTTGCCAGTGCTTTATCTCCTTACAATAGGGGCCAGCCACAACTGTTGGGTTCCTCATTAAGATCTCTCATTGAGTAGTTTCCCGGAAGACTCTGAACTTTGGTTCCCATCACTGATAATTGATCACAGATATATTTTAATAAGAAATTTACGTCATAAATTAAGTAGTGATATATAGCTTCTCTTTCAACTAAATAATATAGAAATCTATGCAGTATCTTAATTTATTTCATACTCATTCCAAATACAGCATGCCATCAAATAACTTGATCCTTGAAAAGTAGCCATACAATAAAATGACTCGTAACTAGATTTAGTGATGTAAAGCCATATCCAAATAGTTACCCAAACGACGAAACGGTAACACGTGTACAGTGCTAACCATTGCAAAGATAGTTTCCTATTGAAAAATTTAGTTTTTTCCTCATAATACATGAACTATTAAGGGAACTTAATAGAAAAAGGAAAAGAAAAGGTGTGATTTAATCAGATATCCACATCTTTTCAAATACATTTATCTAGAAGTATAATGAACGAAAGTAAATCTTAATATAAAATATTCATAACTCAAGTACAGTTGAGGTGTCTTGAAGTAAACTAGTAAATTAATTTTTCCAGGAGCAGATTAATGTCTTAGTAGTCCATTTCATTAAGAAAAAAGCTATATAAATAAGTATTGAACCCTTAAAGGAGACCTCCTACTTTTATCAGCCAGCTTTATATAATGAAATAAGCATTCTAAAAGCCTTGCACTATAATGACATTGGAAACCTTAACATATGGGCCTTCTTCACTTTTTACAAGTCTTTGCACCTCACAGTTACAAATTATAACCAAATATTGTATTCAACTTCAAAAGAAAAAATCAAGAAAACCTCACTAGAAAACCAATAATACTGCCATCATATCCTAGCTTTCACTTAGTCTCTCCAGCTCTTAACCCCTTATTTAAAACAGATGCAACAAGATTTGAACAGATAACGCTAATTCACCAGAGAATAAAAAGGTGAAAGTCTTTCCTGAAATGCTGAGCTAAAAAGTGTATGTAAAAAAAAATCAACATCCATGGAGAAGAAGAAAAAGCACACTGCAACACCAAGCTCTAAGAGGAGGGTCGAGCGAAGAGCATTCTTACTTTTGAGGGATTTTTCTTTGAGGAACGCAACAATCGAGGGAGGGTCTATTGAAGATATAAGTAGTATTAATGATAGCTTAGCATTTGTAACTGACAGCTGTCAGTATTGATAGAATATTACCTGCTATCTCAGGTTATCACTTGTGCTATATAATGCACAAGTGTTGATTGTAACTGATTCATTCAATCAAAAATACAAATTCTGTTATAACAGAAAATGAAATTCTCTCTCTACCTTTCTATCTTTTCTAATATGGTATCAGATTTCTGACTCGATCCATGGCGTACGATACTCCGCCGCCTTCGCCGCCGCACTCTAACCTCGGTTCACCGGAAGGTCCGCCGGTAGTGCCACCGGTTTCTGGCGAATCTCACCGTCTTCATTTCTCTCTCAAGATCGCGCAAAAACTAGATGAAAAGAATTTTCATCTCTGGCGCCAACAGGTGGAGCCGTACATCAACGCACACGATCTCACCGATCTGGTGGTTTGTGCTCGTGTACCTCCAAAATTCCTCTCTGAAGCTGCTCGCCGTGCCGGTTCGTTCAATCCGGCGTACTCAGCATGGATCCACAAGGATCAGATGCTTCTCTCGTGGCTTCAGTCCACGTTATCGAACGAGATCCTCTCGCGTGTTCTTGGATGTTCGCATTCGCACGAACTGTGGGATCGGTTATTCAGTTACTTTCAAAAGCAAACTCGTGCTAGAGCACGTCATCTCCGTGTTGAATTGCGTGCTCTTACTCTTGATACTCTCTCTGTTCAGGACTATCTCCTGAAGATTCGCACGATTGTTGATGCCCTAGCTTCCATCGGTGATCCTATTCCCCTGTCTCATCACATTGATGTCATTTTGGAAGGCTTACCAGTTGAATTTGCTCCTGTTGTATCGGTTGTTGAGAGCAAGTTTGGTGTTATGGACCTAGATGAGGTTGAGATCCTTTTACTTGCTCATGAGCTTCGTCTTAACAAGTTCAAGAAGCAATCTCCTCCAGATCTGGTGTCACTCAACCTTACACACTCTGTTGCTCCCTCAACTTCTCCTGAAGAGCCTCCCTCACCTGCTGTAGACTCCTCTTCGTCTACTCCCACTGGCTCCACTCAACCTGTGCAGGAATCTCATTCATTCCGTGGTGGCAGGAGCTCTCGTGGTGGTAGGTTCTATAGAGGCAGAGGTGGTAGAGTCTCTACACCTCACATTCAGTGTCAGGTTTGCTCTAAACCTGGTCACACTGCATTACAATGCTGGCATAGGTTCAATCATCAGTTTCAGTCCTCTGTTCCTCAAGCCTCCACTCCTTATGTGCAACCTCAGTGGCCTCCTGCTGGTGCTGGTGTGTACTATACTCAGGTTCCTCAAGCTGCTACTCAACCTTCTCCTTATGTGTGGGCTAGGCCTCCTGTGGCAGTTGTTCCTGCGTCTGTTCCTGCCACTGTCCCTGCAGCTGTTCCTGCAGTTATTGCTCAAGCTCCAAGTACATTTGTGGCCAGTTCAGTGCCCTCACCCTCAGGTTCCTGGTTCCCTGACTCAGGGGCTTCATATCATGTCACAAATGATGCCTCCAACTTGCAGCAATTAACTCCATTTGAAGGACATGACCAGATTTATGTAGGCAAGTGGACAAGGTCTGCCTATTCACACTGCTGGCTCTAGTTCTTTTCCTTCACCTTTGCATCCTCCCACACACCTCACTCTTAAGAACTTACTTCATGTTCCTTCTATAACCAAAAATCTGCTAAGTGTCAGTCAGTTCACTAAGGATAATAATGTCTATTTTGTCTTTTCTGCTAATCAATGCCTTGTTAAATGCCAGGTGTCTAATGCCACTTTACTAGAAGGTCATGTGGGTGCTGATGGTCTGTATGAGTTTCCCTCCATCAATGTTTCCAAGTCTGCTAAGTCTTCTTTGGCTTCCATCTCTAGGCCCTCCAATAATGTTGCACATAGTGCCTTTTCTGTTTCTGCAAATTCTAGTTTGCCCTTTATGTGGCACCTTAGGCTTGGGCATCCTAATACACATGCTCTTAAACTTGTTTTACAACAATGTAATGTTCCATTTACTAATAAAGCCAATGATCTTTTTTGTTCTGCTTGTTGTATTGGTAAATCTCATAGACTTCACCCACCCACCTCACACACTGTGTATACTCAGCCACTTGAATTAGTTTACACTGATCTTTGGGGTCCTTCTCCCTTTAAGTCCACTACTGGTTTCTTCTATTATATTTCCTTTGTGGATGCATACTCCAAGTTTACTTGGTTGTATCTCATTAAGCATAAGTCTGAGGCCTTGTCTGTTTTTCAGAAGTTTAAGGCTATGGTTGAACTGCAGCTCAATCTTCCCATCAAAGCTGTCCAGTCTGACTGGGGTGGGGAGTTTAGACCTTTTACCAATTATCTGTCTGCCTCAGGCATTGTTCATCGACTGATTTGTCCTCATACACACCATCAGAATGGTGTTGTTGAGAGAAAACATAGGCATATTGTTGATTTAGGGCTTACTTTGCTCAGTCAGGCCTCTCTTCCTCTTCCCTACTGGGACTATGCTTTCTCCACTGTTGTTTATCTTATCAACAGGCTGCCATCTGCCTCAGTACAATTTGCTGTTCCCTTTACCCTCCTGTTTCATCAGCAGCCTGATTACTCTTTTCTTAAGGTTTTTGGATGTTCTTGTTTTCCTCTCTTAAGACCATACAACACTCATAAATTAGCTTTTAGATCCCAAGAGTGTTTGTTTTTGGGTTACTCTACCTCTCATAAAGGGTATAGATGTTTAGCCCCTAATGGTAGACTTTACATCTCTAAGGATGTAGTCTTTAATGAGTCCAAGTTTCCCTTTTCTGAACTTTTCCCTACTTCTCAGTCTACTGTTTCCTCTTCCTCTTCTTTAGCCCCTAGCTGCTCTAGCCCTATTCTGAGCTCTCTTACTCCACATCTCAACAAAGTCCCACCTAGTTCATCTCCCTCTCCTCCCTCCACATCTGTTTCTAGTAGTCCTGTCCCTAACCCCAATTCTAGTGTCTCTGTCTCCAGTTCTGTGTCAGCTCCTTCTAATGCTGTTTCTAATAGTCCCAGCTCCTCTTCTTCACCTGAGCCTGCAAGTCCCTCTATCCCTCCTCTTGCCATCCCTGTGCCCCAAGTCCCTGTTAATCACCATCCTATGCAGACTAGAGCCAAATCTGGTTTCCTTCAGCCTAGGCTTGAACCCAGATTGCTGCTTGCCCACACTGAGCCTAGGACTGTAAAACAGGCTCTTGCTGACACCAATTGGAAATCAGCCATGCAAGCTGAGTTTGATGCCCTGCAGAAAAATAATACTTGGTCCTTAGTGCCTTTGCCTTCTAACAAAAATGTCATAGGCTGCAAGTGGGTCTTTAGACTCAAAGAGAACCCTGATGGCTCTATTAGTAGGTACAAGGCACGCCTAGTTGCTAAGGGTTTTCATCAAAGACATGGGCTAGACTTTACTGAGACATTCTCCCCTGTAGTCAAGCCTATAACTATTAGGGTCATTCTTACTATTGCTGTCACTCACAGGTGGCCTCTTCACCAGCTTGATGTAAATAATGCCTTCTTGAATGGCTTGCTCTCTGAAGAGGTTTACATGACACAACCTCAGGGGTTTATCCATTCTGATCCCTCCCTTGTGTGCAAACTCAATAAAGCACTCTATGGCCTTAAACAGGCCCCTAGGCAATGGTTTGAAAGACTGCAGTCAGCCCTTGTTCAACTTCACTTCAGACCTAGCAAATGTGATCCATCTCTTTTTACTTATTTCTCCAAAGGACAGTCTCTCTATCTCCTTGTCTATGTTGATGACATAATCCTCACTGGCAGTTCACCTGCTCTTCTCAAGGAAGTTATTTCCAAACTGAATGCTGCCTTTTCCCTTAAACATCTTGGTGAGCTTGACTATTTCCTTGGCATAGAGGTCAAACATGCTGCTCAAGGTTCCTTGTTACTGACTCAAACCAAGTATCTTAGGGATTTATTGCAGAAAACTAATATGCTTGACTCTAGTCCTGTTTCTACTCCTATGCAGTCTACTTGTAAGCTTACTAAAACTGGGTCTGCAGCCTTTTCTGATCCCTTCATGTACAGGTCTGTGGTTGGTGCCTTGCAATATGCCACCATCACTAGACCTGACCTGACCTATTCTGTCAATAAGGTGTGCCAGTTTATGTCTCACCCCCTTGACACTCACTGGGTTGCAGTCAAGAGGATTCTTAGGTACATCAAGGGTACTCTTCATCATGGTTTGGTTCTAAGCCCCCTTTCTTCTACAGCCCCTCCTACTCTTCATGTTTTCTGTGATGCTGATTGGGCATCTGACCCTGATGATAGGCGCAGTACTTCTGGTGCTGCCATATTCTTTGGGCCTAACCTCATATCCTGGTGGTCTAAAAAGCAGCCTGTTGTAGCCAGATCTAGTACTGAGTCAGAATACAGAAGTCTTGCTCAGGATACTGCTGATTTGCTCTGGATTCAGACTTTACTTCTTGACCTCTGCATCACTACCAAACCTCCTGTGGTGTTATGTGACAATCAGTCTGCTGTACTTCTGGCTCATAACCCTGTGCTTCACTCCAGAACTAAGCACATGGAGATTGACCTATTCTTTGTTAGAGAGAAAGTGCTGGCCAAGCAAATTCAGGTGGTGCATATTCCTGGTTTCTTGAGTTGATACACAAGCTTAGGGTTGCTAGCTCCCCTAAGTTTGTGGGGGGGGGGGGGGGGGTATTGAAGATATAAGTAGTATTAATGATAGCTTAGCATTTGTAACTGACAGCTGTCAGTATTGATAGAATATTACCTGCTATCTCAGGTTATCACTTGTGCTATATAATGCACAAGTGTTGATTGTAACTGATTCATTCAATCAAAAATACAAATTTTGTTATAACAGAAAATGAAATTCTCTCTCTACCTTTCTATCTTTTCTAATAGGGTCAAGCGATGAGCATTCTTAATTTTGTGGGACTTTCCTTTGAACAGTGCAACAATCGGGGAGGGTCGAGCAAGGAGCATTCTTACTTTTGCGGGACTTTCCTTTGAGTAGCGCAACAATCAAGGGAGGGTCAATCGGGGGAGGATCGAGCGAGGAGCATTCTTACTTTTGTGGGACTTTCTTTTGAGGAACGTAACAATCGGGAGAGGGTCGAGCAAGGAGAATTATTACTTTTGTCGGACTTTCCTTTGAGCAGCGTGTGGAATAATCAATACAGAATTAACGGATTCTGTTTGTACAGCTCATTAAGGATTAGGATTAATGTAATTAGAATTAGCATTCATGGAGAATTTATTCCCCTGATTCTTAGGTCAGATTTCTCTTTCAAATCCTGCCTTACGTAGTCTATAAATACAGACTATGTAATTCTCATCAAACAGAAGAAAATATAAAATATACTTCTTTACAGCGCAACAATCGAGGGAGGGTCAATCGGGGGAGGTTCAAGCGAGGAGCATTCTTACTTTTGAGGGATTTTAATCAGGGAAGGATCGAGCAGTAGCATTCTTACTTGTGTGGGACTTTCCTTTAAGGAACGCAACAATCGGGGGAGGGTCGAGCGAGGAGCATTCTTACTTTTGTCGGACTATCCTTTAAGCAGCGCAACAATCGATTGGAAGGTCAATCGGGGGAGGGTCGAGCGAGGAGCATTCTTTCTTACTTTTGTAGGACTTTAATCGGGGAAGGGTCGAGCGGTAGCATTCTTACTTTTGTGGGACTTTCCTTTGAGGAGCGCAATAATCCGGAGAGGGTCGAGCGAAAAGCATTCTAACTTTTGTGGGACTTTCCTTTAAGGAGCGCAACAATCAGGGGAGGCTCGAGCAAGGAGCATTCTTACTTTTGTGAGACTTTCCTTTGAGGAGCGCAACAATCGGGGAAGGGTCGAGCGAGGAGCATTCTTACTTTTGTGCGACTTTCTTTTGAGCTGGGGGAGGGTCTATCGACGGATGGTCGAGCGAGGAGCATTCTTACTTTTGTGAGACTTTCTTTTGAGCAAGGGGAGGGTTAATCGAGGGAGGGTCGAGCTAGGAACATTCTTACTTTTGTGGGACTTTTCTTTGAGAAGCGCAACAATCGCGGGAGGGTCGAGCGAGGAGCATTCTTACTTTTGTGGGACTTTCCTTTGAGCAGAGCAACAATCGGGGGAGGGTTGAGCGACGAGCATTCTTACTTTTACGGAACTTTCCTTTAAAGAGCGCAACAATTGGGGGTGGGTCGAGCGAGGAGCATTCTTATTTTTGTAGGACTTTCCATTTGGCAGCGGAACAATCGAGGGAGGGTCGAGCGAGGAGCATTCTCACTTTTGTGGGACATTTCTTTGAGGAGTGCAACAAACGGGGGAGGTCAATTGGGGGAGGGTCGAGCGAGGAGCATTCTTCCTTTTGTGGGACTTTCCTTTGAGGAGCGCAACAATCGGGGGATGGTCAATCAATGGATGGTCAAGCAAGGAGCATTCTTACTTTTGTGGAACTTTCCTTTAAACAGCGGAACAATCGGGGGAGGGTCAAGCGATGAGCATTATTACATTTGTGGGACTTTCGTTGAAGGAGCGCAACAATCGAGGGAGAAACGAACGAGGAGCATTCTTACTTTTGTGGGATTTTCCTTTAAGGAGCGCAACAATCGAGGGATGGTTGAGCGAGGAACAATCTTACTTTTGTGGGACTTTCTTTTGAGCAGCGCAACAATAAGGGGGGGGGGGGGGGGTCAATTAGGGGAGGGACGAGCGAGGAGTATTCTTACTTTTGTGGAACTTTAATTGGTGGAGGGTCGAGCGAGGAGCATTCTTACTTTTTGGGACTTTCCTATAAGGAGCGCAACAACTGGGGAGGGTCGAGCGAGGAGCATTCTTATTTTTGTGGTACTTTTGTTTTAGGAGTGCAACAAACGAGGGAGGGTCGAGCAATGAGCATTCCTACTTTTGTGGGACTTTCCTTTGAGCAATGCAACAATTGGGAAGGGTCGAGCAAGGAGAATTCTTACTTTTGTTGGACTTTCCTTTGAGTAGCGAAACAATCAAGGGAGGGTCAATCAGGGGAGGGTTATTAGAAAAGTAGAAGCTAAGCATAGTAAAGATGAGAGAGTTTGTTATGAATTGTAACTGTTTTCTCTAGAGAGTAAGAGTTTACAATGTGAGGTATATATAGCAGTGGCAGTGACTGACACCTGTCACTGCACTAACTTCCAGCTCAGCTTATCTATATCTATTCTTATCTATAATACAAATTGATATGTAAGCATATACAGTATTATCTTCCCTTCAAACTGAGCCTCCTGTTCCAGGAAGCCCTGTTGGAATGGAGCTCTTATCAACAACCCTTAAGTGACTTTTGAGATCAAGAAACCTGAGAGCACTAAGAGGTTTGGTTAGAATGTCTGCACAGGATTGTGAGAGAGAGCCACTGTACTCAGATTATCACAGTATAGGATAGGACTAGTAGTAGGAACTTGTAATTCAGTGAGGAGGGACTGCACCCAGAGAACTTCAGAAGCTGTACTAGCAAGACTCATGTACTCTGCCTCTGTACTAGACCTGGCCACTAGAGTTTGTTTCTTTGACCACCAGGAAATGAGGTTGGGACCCAGATATATGCAGGACCCTGAAATAGATTTTCTGTCATCAGGGTTAGAACCCCAATCTGCATCAGAAAAGGCTGTAATGGGAAGAGGTTTGAGAGGATTGGCAGGTAAGAAGTGCAAGCCATGATGCAAGGTACCCACAGGTACCTTAAAATTCGCTTAACAGCTATCCAATGACTCTGCATAGGCTGGGACAGAAACTGGCAAGCTTTGTTGACTGAAAAACTGATTTCTGGCCTTGTAATAGTAGCATACTGCAGAGCCCCTACTATTGACCTGTAGTAAGTGGGATCTGGAAGAAAATCTGAGCCAAGTAAGCTTTAGATTGGAAACCATGGGAGTAGGAAGACTTTTAGCTTCACTCATGTTAGTCTTGGCCAGTAAGTCTTTAATGTACTTAGCCTGAGAAAGGAAGAGAGTTCCATTGGCTAAATGAGAAACTTCAATGCCAAGGAAGTAATGCAGAGTGCCTAGCTATTTGAGTGAGAATTGAGCATGTAATTTATCAACTAGCTGTTGAATATGAGTGGAAGAATTGCCTGTGACTATTATGTCATCAACATAGACCAACATAAAGATGGTATAGGCTGGAGTGATAAGTGTGAATAAAGAAGGATCACACTTGCTGGTGGTAAAGCCAAAGCTATGCAGAGCTGCAGTTAGCCTATCAAACCAGGCCCTAGGTGCCTGCTTCAAGCCATAAATGGCTTTGTTCAATTTGCACACTAGAGAGGAATCTGAAGAAGTGAACCCAGGAGGTTGCTGCATGTACACCTCTTCTGTCAAAATGCCATTCAAGAAGGCATTATTGACATCTAGTTGAATGAGAGGCCACTTTTTGGAGATGGCAAGAGTAAGTATTACTTTTACAGTAACAGGCTTAACTACAGGAGAAAAGGTTTCCTGAAAGTCAAAGCCATGTACCTGGTGAAAACCCTTAGCCACCAACCTGGCTTTGTACTTCTGTATAGTGCCATTAGGGTTTTGTTTAATTCTGAACACCCACTTGCACCCAATAGCCCTCCTATTAGGAGGTAAGGAAGTGAGGCGCCAAGTGTGGTTAGCTAGTAATGCTTGATGTTCAGCGTTCATTGCTTCAGCCCAGTTTGAATCCTTGAGAGCAGCTTTGTAGGATGTAGGTTCTAGTTCAGTTAACAAAAGAGTAGGATGCAATCTAGGCATCACTATACCAGCTTTAGCTCTTGTGGTCATAGGGTGCACATTCTGAGAGTTAAGAGGAATGATAGGAACTGCAACTTCAGGAGAAGAAGTAGCAGCAGAGGGAGAAGAAACAGAACCAGAACTAGGAATTTGACTGGAAGAAGCAGAGGTAGAGGGAGAAGAAAGCACCTGCTGGGAGGAAGTAAAGGATGCTGCAGAAGGCTGCAGACTAGATGGAGTGGGAGAGGAGACTGCAAGTGGAGCAGAGGACACCAAAGGAAGTCTGAAAGTAGCAGGAACTGGGACAGATACAGTAGAAGAAGAAGGTCCAGAAGCGGAAGATGGGGGAAACATATCAGCATAAGGAAATTTGATCTCATTGAAGATCACATCCTTTGAGGTATAAAGTCTGCCATCAGCTGCCAGACACTTATAACCTTTATGCTGAGAAGAATAGCCCAAGAAGATGCACTCCTTGGAGTGATAAGTGAACTTATTAGGCTGATAGGGCCTGAGGTGAGGAAGCAGGCACACCCAAACACCTTTAAGAACCTATAATCAGGTTCAGTCTGATGTAGAAGCCTGTAAGGAGAGTCCATATTGAGAACTGAAGTTGGCATACGATTGATAAGATAGGCAGCTGCAAGAAAGGCATGATCCCAAAATGTCAAGGGAAGAGATGCATGAGCCAGTAAGGTTAATTCGGTTTCCACTTCATGTCTATGCTTTCTCTCCACAGAGCCATTCTGATGGTGAGTGTGTGGACAAGTGAGTCTGTGGATAGATCCTTGTCTGGTGAGTATAGAGGTGAGAGGTTGAAACTCTCAACCACCATCAGTCTGCACTATCTTAACTGTGCATTTAAACTGAGTTTGCACAAAGTTAAGAAAGTTAGTGAGAGTGAGAACAACATCAGATTTTAGTTTAAGCAGAAAAATCCATGTGTACTTGGTGTGTGCATCAACACAAGTGAGCATATATTTAAAGCCAGTATTGGACAGCATAGGTGCTGGTCCCCAAACATCAGCAAACACTAGATCAAAAGGTGCATGATAAGTTGTAGTGGAAGAAGTAGAAGGCAGTCTATGAACTTTGCCTAAGCAGCAAGCAACACAAAAATCAAATTTAGATTTCTGTGGAATAGGGAGGTTACATTTTGTAAGGACAGTTTTAAGAACCTCATGATGAGGATGGCCTAGTCTCTTATGCCACTGCTCATATAAGGAAGGTCCTAAACTTTGTGATCCTTTATTGCCAATAGAAGTAACACTGGGGGAGGGAGAATTATTGCTAGTGAGTGTGTGAACAGTAGGTGCAGTATGCCTAGAGGAGAGAGAGGAGAGAGCCTGAAGAGAGCCAAATGAATATAATCCATCCTTGCCAAGATCTCCTTGAAGCAACACTTCAGAAGTAGCCTGAGATTTAACTAGACAAGTATCAGGATGGAATTCAAAGTAAACCTGATTGTCTCTAGCAAACTGATTAACAGATATAAGATTCTTGGTGATCTGTGGTACTAGCAATAAGTTGTTCAATGTGAGAGTGACATTTGGATTGTGTGAAGAGTTAAAAGAAGATTGTCCAACTGAGGTTATTGACAAACCTTGTCCATTCCCAAGTGTTACTTGTTCAGAACCAGAGGCAGGAATGCTTTCAAGGAAGTGCTCTGCAGAATTTGTAACATGATGTGTAGCTCCTGAATCTGCATACCATGGAGAGGAAGATTGAGCAGCAACAGGTTGAGCAACAACAACACCAGAACCAGTGACATAGACTTGAGGCTGCTTGTCAGGTCTTGGAGCTGCAGCAGGTGCATGCCACTGAACAAATTGCGGTGCAATCCATTGATTTGGAGCTTGCTGAGCAGGAGCACCTTGAATCCAAGGAGATTGCATAGGTGCACGCCATTGAGGAGCATTAGAAGCAGGGACTGCAAGTCTATAGTAACACACCTTTGCATCGTGACCAGATTTAGAACAGATTTGACACTGAATACGACTACGGCCACCACTACGACCTCCACCTCTATAGTTAGCAGATCTACCACCACGTCCACCACGAGAGTGCTCAAATTATGGTGTAGAATCCTGAGAGGGAGAATCAGACATTGTAGACACAGTGGAATTAACAGAAGGAGCAACCGTACCTTGAGTAAGATTGAGCGCAACAGGAGCCTGAGATGTAGCACGTGGTGTACGTTCAAGCCTAGCCTCATGAGAGAGAAGCATAGTTTCAGCAACAACGAGAGCACACGGTTCATCACGATACTGAATAATCGAGGCTAAAGCTTGATACTCCGGTGGTAATCCATCAACGATCGTCTCAAATTGATCACGGTGCGAAACCGGATCACCGATTGACTCAAGAATATCCGCGATCTGTTGGATGCGACCTAGATACTGCGCAATCGTACGATCTCCTTTCTCCATACTACGAAGCTCGTAGCGAAGTTGACGCGATTTTGCATAGATCTGAGTTCGCTGAAATTGATCGATGACGGACCACACCTCATGCGCGTGAACGCACTTGACAACACGCGGATGAACGACATCAGAGAGCGTCGTCAGAAGCCACGTGAAAAGAAGAGAGTCCTCCTGATGCCAGAGAAGATACGCAGGATTCTCGTGATCGTCAGCGCGATCCTCCGTCGTGAGAAAGCGAGGAGGAATCACCGGATTCACCAGGTGACGATGAAGTTTGTGGATGCGAATAATGCCTTCCACTTGCTGCTTCCATGAGAGGGAGTTGTTGTTATCTAATTTGATGCTGATTTGTTGTGCGAACGTTTTGAACGCATTCTTCAGAGTAGACGACGCTGGTGGTTGCGTAGAAGAGTTTTCATCTAACGACGAACCAGACGACGGCGAAGGCGACGGCGTAGGTGAGGCCATGGTCACAATGGATCAGAAGCTCATGATACCATATTAGAAAAGTAGAAGCTAAGCATAGTAAAGATGAGAGAGTTTGTTATGAATTGTAACTGTTTTCTCTAGTGAGTAAGAGTTTACAATGTGAGGTATATATAGCAGTGGCAGTGACTGACACCTGTCACTGCACTAACTGCCAGCTCAGCTTATCTATATCTATTCTTATCTATAATACAAATTGATATGTAAGCATATACACTATCAAGGGTTGAGCGAGGAGCATTCTTACTTTTGTGGGACTTTCCTTTGAGAAACGCAACAATAGAGGGAGGATCGAGCGAAGAGCATTCTTACTTTTGTGGGACTTTCCTGTAAGGAGCACAATAATCGGGAGAGGGTGGAGCGAGGAGCATTCTTACTTTTGTGGAACTTTCCTTTGACAAGTGCAACAATCAGGGGATGGTCAAGCAAGGAGCATTCTTAATTTTGTGGGACTTTCCTTTGAGGAGCGCAATAATCGGGAGAGGGTTGAGCGGGGAGCATTCTTACTTTTGTCGGGCTTTCTTTTGAGTAGGGGGTCAATCGTTTGAGGGTTTAGCGAGGAGCATCTTAATTTTGTGAGACTTTATTTTGAGCAGGGGGGATCAATCGGGGGAGGTTCGAGCGAGGCACATTCTTACTTTTGTGGGACTTTCTTTGGAGCAGGGGGAGGGTCAATCGGGGAAGGGTCAAGCTAGGAACATTCTTACTTTTGTGACACTTTTTTTCAGAAGCGCAACAATCGCGGGAGAGTCGAGCGAGGAGCATTCTTACTTTTGTGGGACTTTCCTTTGAGCAGAGCAACAATCGGGGGAGGGTCGAGCAAGGAGCATTCTAACTTTTATGGGACTTTCTTATGAGGAGCGCACCAATTGGGGGAGGGTCGAGCGAAGAGCATTCTTAATTTTGTGGGACATTCCTTTGAGGATCGCAACAATCAAGGAAGGGTAAATCGGGGGTGGGTCGAGTGAGGAGCATTCTTATTTTTCTGGGACTTTCATTTGAGCCGCGCAGCGATTGGGGGAGGGTCGAGCGGGGAGCATTTTTACTTTTGTGGGATTTTCCTTTGAGGACGCAATAATCGGGGAGGGTAGAGCAAGTAGCATTCTTACTTTTATGGAACTTTTCTTTGAGAAGCTCAACAATCGGGATAGGGTCGAGCGAGGAGAATTCTTACTTTTGTGGGACTTTAATCGAGGAAGAGTCGACCAAGGTACATTCTTACGTTTGTGGGACTTTCCTTTGAGAAGCGCAACAATCGGGAGAGTGTCGAGCAAGGAGCATTTTTACTTTTGTGGGATTTTCCTTTGAGGAGTGCAACAATCAGGGGAATGTCGAGCGAGGAGCATTCTTACTTTTGTGGGACTTACCTTTTAGGAGCGCGACAATCGGGGGAGGGTCGAGCGAGGAGAATTCTTACTTTTGTGGGACTTTCCTTTGAGGAATGCAACAATCAAGGGAGGGTCGAGCGAGGAGCATTCTTACTTTTGTGGGACTTTCTTTTGTGCAGGGGAGGGTCAATCGGGGGAGGGTCGAGCAAGGAGCATTCTTACTTTTGTAGGACTTACTTTTGAGCAGGGGGAGGGTTAATCGAGAGAGGGTTGAGGGAGGAGCATTCTTACTATTGCGGGACTTTCCTTTGAGGAGCGCAATAATTAGGGAGGGTCGAGCGAGGTGCATTCTTACTTTTGTGGGACTTTCCTTTGAGCAGGGGGGTCAATCGGGGGAGGATCGAGCGATGAGCATTTTTACTTTTGTGAGACATTTCTTTTAGTAAGGGGAGGGTCAACCAGGGGAGGGTCGAGCGAGGAGCATTCTTACTTTTGTGACTTTCCTTTGAGAATGGGGAGGGTCAATCGGGAGAGGGTCGAGCGAGGAGCATTCTTACTTTTGCTGGACATATCTTTGAGGAGAACAACAATCGGGGGAGGGTCGTGTGAGGAGCAATCTTACTATTGTGAGACTTTCTTTTGTGCAGGGGAGGGTCAATCCGGGGAGGGTTGAGCGAGGAGCATTCTTACTTTTATGGGACTTACTTTTGAGCAGGGGGAGGATCAATTGGGGGAGGGTTGAGCGAGGAGCATTCTTACTTTTGTGGGACTTTGCTTTGAGGAGCGCAATAATTGAGGGAGGGTCGAGCGAGGAGCATTCTTACTTATGTGGGACTTTAATTTGAGGAACGCAACAATCGGGGGAGGGTCGAGCGAGGAGCATTCTTACTTTTGTCGGACTATCCTTTAAGAAGCGCAACAATCGAGGGAAGGTCATTCGGGGGACATTCTTTTGAGGAGCTCAACAATCGGGGGAGGGTCATTCAATGGAGGTTCGAGCGAGGAGTATTCTTACTTTTATGGGACTTTCTTTTGAGGAGCGCTACAAACGGGGGAGGGTCCAGCGATGAGTATTCTTACTTTAGTGGGACATTCCTTAGAACAACACAACAATCGTGGGAGGGTCAAGCGATGAGCATTATTACTTTTGTAGTACTTTCATTTAAGGAGCGCAACAATCTGGGGAGGGTCGAGCGAGGAACTTTCTTACTTTTGTGTGACTTGCTTTATAGCAGCGCAACAATAGGGGGAGGGTCAATCGGGGGAGGGTCGAGCGAGAAGCATTCTTACTTTTGTAGGACTTTCTTTTGAGGAGCGCAACAATCGGGGGAGGGTCATTAAATAGAGGGTCGAGCGAGGAGCACTCTTACTTTTGTGAGACTTTCCTTTGAGGAGCGCAACAAACGGGGGAGGATCCATCAAGGAGCATTCTTACTTTTGTGGGACTTTCCTTTGAACAACACAACAATCGAGGGAGGGTTAAGCAATGAACATTCTTACTTTTGTGGTACTTTCATTTAAGGAGCGCAACAATCTGGAGAGGATCGAGCAAGGAACTTTCTCACTTTTATAGGACTTTCTTTTGAGCAGCGCAACAATAGGGAGAGGGTCAATTGGGGGAGGTTCGAGCGAGAAGCATTCTTACTTTTGTGGGACTTTCTTTTGAGCAGGGAGAGGGTCAATTGTTGGAGGGTTGAGCGAGGAGCATCTTACTTTTGTAAGACTGTCTTTTGGGCAGGGGGAGGTCAATCGGGGGAGGTTTGAGCGAGGAACATTCTTACTTTTGTGGGACATTATTTTGAGCAGGGGGGAGGGTCGAGCTAGGAACATTCTTACTTTTGTGGGACTTTTCTTTCAGGAGCGCAACAATCGCGGAAGAGTCAAGCAGAATTCTTACTTTTGTGGGACTTTCCTTTGAGCAAAGCAACAATCGGGGGAGGGTCGAGCGAGGAGCATTCAAACTTTTACGGGACTTTCTTTTGAGGATCGCACCAATTGGGGGAGGGTCAGTCGAGGGAGGATCAAGCTAAAAGCATTCTTACTTTTGTGGTACTTTCCTTTGAAAATAACACAACAATCGAGGGAGGGTCAAGCGAGGAGCATTCTTACTTTTGCGGGACTTTCCTTTGAGGAGCGCAACAATATGGGAAGGGTCGAGCGAGGAACTTTCTCACTTTTGTGGGACTTTCTTCTGAGCAGCGCAACAATAGGGAGAGGGTCAATTGGGGGAGGTTCGAGCGAGAAGCATTCTTACTTTTGTGGGACTTTCTTTTGAGCGGGGAGAGGGTCAATTGTTGGAGGGTTGAGTGAGGAGCATCTTACTTTTGTGAGACTGTCTTTTGAGTAGGGGGAGGTTCGAGCGAGGAACATTCTAACTTTTGTGGGACTTTCTTTTAAACAGGGGGGAGTGTCGAGCTAGGAACATTCTTACTTTTGTTGGACTTTTCATTCAGGAGCGCAACAATCGCGGGAGAGTCAAGCGAGGAGCATTCTAACTTTTATGGGACTTTTTTTTTAGGATTGCACCAACTGGGGGAGGGTCAGTCAGGGGAGGATGGAGCTAAGAGCATTTTTACTTTTGTGGTACTTTCCTTTGAGTAGAGCAACAATCGAGGGAGGATCGAGCGAGGAGCATTCTTACTTTTGTGGGACTTTCCTTTGAGGAGCGCAGCAATCGGGAGAGGGTCATTTAATAGAGGGTCGAGCGAAGAGCACCCTTACTTTAGTGGGAATTTCCTTTAAGGAGCGCAATAAACGGGGGAGGGTCCAGCGATGAGCATTCTTACTTTTGTGGGACTTTCCTTTGAACAACACTACAATCGAGGGAGGGTCAAGCGATGAACATTCTTACTTTTGTGGTACTATCATTTAAGGAGCGCAACAATCTGGGGAGGGTCGAGCGAGGAAGTTCTTACTTTTGTGGGACTTTCTTTTGAGCAGCGCAACAATTGAGGGAGGGTCAATCGGGGGAGGGTCGAGCGAGGAGCATTCTTACTTTTGTGGAACTTTCCTTTAAGCAGCGCAACAATCAGGGGAGGGTCGAGCGAGGAGCATTCTTACTTTTGTGGGATTTTCCTTTGAGGAGTGCAACAAATCGAGGGAGGGTCGAGCGAGGAGCATTCTTATTTTTGCGGGACTTTCCTTTGACGAGCGCAACAATCGGGGGAGGGTCATTCAATGGAGGGTCGAGCGAGGAGCATTCTTACTTTTGTGGGACATACCTTTAAAGAGCGCAACAAACGGAGGAGGCTCTAGCGATGAGCATTCTTATTTTAGTGGGACATTCCTTTGAACAACACAAAAATCGGGGGAGGGTCAAGCGATGAGCATTCTTACTTTGGTGGTACTTCATTTAAGGAGCGCAACAATCTGGGGAGGGTCGAGCGAGGAACTTTTTTACTTTTGTGGGACTTTCTTTTGAGAAGCACAACAATAGGGGGGTCGAGCGAGAAGCATTCTTACTTTAGAGGGACTTTTCTTTGAGGAACGCAACAATTAGGGGATGGTCGAGCAAGGAGCATTCTTACTTTTGTGGGACTTTCCATTAAGGAGGACAACAATCGGGGAAGGGTCGAGCGAGAAGCATTCTTACTTTTGTGGGACTTTCGTTTGAACCGGGAGAGGGTTAATTGTTGGAGGGTTGAGCTAGGAGCATCTTACTTTTGTGAGACTTTCGTTTGAACAGGGGGAGGTAAATCGGGGGAGGTTCGAGCGAGGAGCATTCTTACTTTTGTGGGACTTTCTTTTGAGTAGGGGGAGGGTCGAGCTAGAAACATTCTTACTTTTGTGGGACTTTCTTTTGAGCAGGGGGGGGGGGGGGTCGAGCTAGAAACATTCTTACTTTTGTGGGACTTTTCTTCTAGGAGCGCAACTATCGCGGGAGAGTCAAGCAAAGAGCATTCTTACTTTTGAGGGACTTTCCTTTGAGCAGAGCAACAATCGGGGGAGGGTCGAGCGAGGAGCATTCTAACTTTTATGGGACTTTCTTTTGAGCAGCGCACCAATTGGGGGAGGGTCAGTCGGGGGAGGATCGAGCTAAGAGCATTCTTACTTTTGTGGGACTTTCCTTAGAGGAGCGCAACAATCTGGGGAGGGTCGAGCGAGGAACTTTCTTACTTTTGTGGGACTTTCTTTTGAGCAACGCAACAATTGGGGGAGGGTCGAGCGAGGAGCATTCTTGCTTTTGTGGGACTTTCCTTTAAGGAGCGCAATAATTAGGGGAGGGTCGCGCAAGGAGCTTTCTTACTTTTGTGGGACTTTCCTTTGAGGAGCACAACAATCGGGGGAGGGTCGAGCGAGAAGCATTCTTACATTTGTGGGACTTTATTTTGCGCAGAGGGGGTCAATTGTTGGAGGGTTGAGCGAGGGGCATCTTACTTTTGTGAGACCTTCTTTTGAGCAGAGGGAGGTTAATCAGGGGAGGTTCGAGCGAGGAGCATTCTTACTTTTGTGGGACTTTCTTTTGAGCAGAGGGAGGGTCAATCGGGGGAGGGTCGAGCTAGGAACATTCTTACTTTTGTGGGAATTTTTTTTAGCAGAGCAACAATCGGGGGAGGGTCGAGCGAGGAGCAATCTAACTTTTATAGGACTTTCTTTTGAGGAGCGCACCAATTGGGGGGTGTCAGTCGGGGAGGGTCGAGCGAAGAGCATTCTTACTTTTATGGGACATTCCATTGAGGATCGCAACAATCGAGGAAGGCATTTTTACTTTTGTGGGACTTTCCTTTGAGCCGCGCAGCAATAGGGGAGGGTCGAGCGGGGAGCATTCTTACTTTTGTGGGATTTTTCTTTGAGGAGCGCAATAATCAGGGGAGGGTCGAGCGAGTAGCATTCTTACTTTGATGGAACTTTTCTTTGAGGAGCGCAACAATCGGGATAGGGTCGAGCGAGGAGAATTCTTATTATTGTGGGACTTTATTCCGGGAAGAGTCGACCGAGGAGCATTGTTACTTTAGTGGGAGTTTCCTTTGAGAAGCACATCAATCAGGAGAGTGTCGAGCGAGGAGCATTTTTACTTTTGTGGGATTTTCCTTTGAGGAGCGCAACAATCAGGGGAGGGTCGAGCGAGGAGCAATCTAACTTTTATGGGACTTTCTTTTGAGGAGCGCACCAATTGGGGGAGTGTCTGTCGGGGGAGGGTCGAGCGAAAAGCATTCTTACTTTTATGGGACATTCCTTTGAAGATCGTAACAATCGAGGAAGGGTAAATCGGGGGAGGTTCGAGTGAGGAGCATTTTTACTTTTGTGGGACTTTCCTTTGAGCCGCGCAGCAATAGGGGGAGGTTCGAGCGGGGAGCATTCTTACTTTTGTGGAATTTTCCTTTGAGGAGCGCAATAATCAGGGGAGGGTCGAGCGAGTAGGATTCTTACTTTGATGGTACTTTTCTTTAAGTAGCGCAACAATCGGGATAGGATCGAGCGAGGAGAATTCTTACTTTTGTGAGACTTTCTTTTGAGGAGCGCAGCACTTGGGGGAGTGTTTGTCGGGGGAGGCTCGAGCGAAAAGCATTCTTACTTTTATGGGACATTTCTTTGAAGATCGTAACAATCTAGAAAGGGTAAATCGGGGGAGGTTCGAGTGAGGAGCATTTTTACTTTTGTGGGACTTTCTTTTGTGCAGGGGAGGGTTAATCGGGGGAGGGTCGAGCAAGGAGCATTCTTACTTTTGTGGGATTTTCCTTTGAGAAGCGCAATAATCAGGGGAGGGTCGAGCGAGTAGCATTCTTACTTTGATGGAACTTTTCTTTCAGGAGCGCAACAATCGGGATAGGATCGAGCGAGGAGAATTCTTACTTTTGTGAGACTTTAATCGGGGAAGGGTCGACCGAGGAGCATTCTTACCTTTGCGGGACTTTCCTTTGAGGAGTGCAACAATCAAGGGTGGGTCGAGCGAGGAGCATTTTTACTTTTGTGGGATTTTCCTTTGAGGAGCGCAACAATCAGGGGAGGGTCGAGCGTGGAGCATTCTTACTTTTGTGGGACTAACCTTTGAGGAGCGCATCAATCGGGGGAGGGTCGTGTGAGGAGCAATCTTACTATTGTGGGACTTTCTTTTGTGCAGGGAGGGTTAATCGGGGGAGGGTCGAGCAAGGAGCATTCTTACTTTTGTGGGATTTTCCTTTGAGGAGCGCAATAATCAGGGGAGGGTCGAGCGAGTAGCATTCTTACTTTGATGGAACTTTTCTTTAAGGAGCGCAACAATCGGGATAGGATCGAGCGAGGAGAATTCTTACTTTTGTGAGACTTTAATCGGGGAAGGGTCGACCGAGGAGCATTCTTACTTTTGTGGGACTTTCCTTTGAGGAGTGCAACAATCAGGGAAGGGTCGAGCGAGGAGCATTTTTACTTTTGTGGGATTATCCTTTGAGGAGCGCAACAATCAGGGGTGGGTCGAGCGAGGAGCATTCTTACTTTTGTGGGACTAACCTTTGAAGAGCGCATCAATCGGGGGAGGGTCGTGTGAGGAGCAATCTTACTATTGTGGACTTTCTTTTGTGCAGGGGAAGGTTAATCGGGGGAGGGTCGAGCAAGGAGCATTCTTACTTTTGTGAAACTTACTTTTGAGCAGGGGGACAATCAGGGGAGGGTTGAGCAGGGAGCATTCTTACTTATGTGGGACTTTCCTTTGAGGAGCGCAATAATTAGGCGAGGGACGAGCGAGGAGCATTATTACTTTTGTGGGACTTTCCTTTGAGCAACGCAACAATCGAGGGAGGGTCGAGCGATGAGCATTCTTATTTTTGTGGGACTTTAATTCGGGGAGGATCGAGCAAGGAGCATTCTTACTTTTTGGGACTTTCCTTTATGGAGTGCAACAATCAGGAAAGGGTCGAGTGATGAACATTCATACTTTTGTGGGACCTCCTTTGAGGAGCGTAACAATCACGGGAGGGTCGAGCGACGAGCATTCTTACTTTAATGGGACTTTTCTTTGATCAGGGTGACGGTTAATCAGGGGAGGGTCGAGCGAGGAGTATTCTTACTTTTTTGGGACTTTCCTTTGAGCAGCGGGAGGGTCAATCGGGGGAGGGTCGAGCGATGAGCATTCCTACTTTTATGGGACCTTCCTTTGAGTAGGGGGAGGGTCAATCGGGGGAGGGTCGAGCGAGGAGCATTCTTACTTTTGTGGGACTTCCCTTTGAGAAGGGGGAGGGTCAATCAGGAGAGGGTTGAGCGAGGAGCATTCTTACTTTTGTGGGACTTTCCTTTAAAGAGCGCATTAATTTGAGGAGGGTCTAGCGAGGAGCATTCTAACTTTTGTGGGACTTTCCTTTGAGCAGCGCAATAATCGGGGGAGGCTCAATCTGGGAGGGTCGAGCGAGGAGCATTCTTACTTTTGTGGAACTTTTCTTTGAGGAGCGCAACATTCGGGGCAGATTCAAGCGAGGAGCATTCATACTTTTGTGGGACTTTCTTTTTAGCAGCGCAACAATCGGGAGAGGGTTGAGCGAAGAGTATTCTATTCGATGTAAGACTATTTCTCCCACACTTGTCACACTTACTTTATTCTCAACAGACATCAATATACGTCATATACTTTAGACTTTAAATCCATTACAACGTTTACCACTGATGAAAACTAACAACTCCTATGTTTAAAAGTACAGGTGAATATTACAGTCATAACAGATGTTGCAATGTTTAGCAGTACCACAACCAAATGTATACCATTTCTGACTGCCAATAAAAAGAGAGCAAATCCCTAAATTCACCAAACTATAGGGTTGCAAAAGGGTCAGCTATGTAACAAGCATTTGTGATAAGAGGCCTTCAGGTCATAAAATACAAGCATTTATTAGTGTTCATCTACAAGTGTAACGTGAAATGATTTATGTTTGCAAGAAGACATACAGGTTTACTAAGAACAAAAACCCAACAGTTCATTCACTCCAATACAACTTAGATAAAGACCAGTTACCCAGAAAAAATTGCTAGAGATATGAAAAGCATACACTAATGCAATAATCTCATGATACACCCATTAGGTGAAAATACTTCTGAACACCCAATATTGGAAAAAGAAAGCTTGGCAATCACCATATTCTAATGCTATTTTGTTTATATATCTTACCAAAAATACCAGGACTCGGTTCTAAAAATTGAACAAGCAGTACAAGTAAGCCAATAACTCTAATCATGATCAAATCTTGTCACATATTTAAATTCATCTAATAAAATAGTGTCAACTATGTAAGAAAATTACCTACTCAGATTTTGTCTTAGTTGTCAATAAGTAATTTGATGCAGAACAAGGATTAGGAGAATACATCTGAATCCAACTTATCACACCACAGGTTGAAACCACATTGCAAAGTGACGACATGTTTCAAATGCATCAAATAAGATTCATTCTCCACCGATTAATTTCGGGCCAAGGAATTTCAAAATCTCAGTGAAATAGTTGCACATAGGCTCGTGTGTAATGAAAAATCTACTAAAAAGCGGAGCAGCTTCAAATTAGGGATCACAATTTCATCCTTGAGATCAAGCAACTATGGGTCTTAGCTCCAAACTTGAGTAAAAACAATGAAGGACAGAATAAAGTAAAACAAAATCTTAATCTATTCACACTGAACCATGCAAGTCTTCCCTCAATTCAATTAAAACTTCGCAACAATTTCTCGATCTTTCATACACAGTACATAAGAAAAGATTAAAAGAACAATTACCAAACCAACGTTTATTCACTACACAGAAAAAGAACAATTCAAGACATAAAAATCAACATCTGAACGTTTCAGCTAATCAAACAAAGAGAGAAAAAAACAATTCAACTCTACAAATTCCGTTGAATAATCCTCCAACCAATTAACCCCAAGAATTTCAATTTTCATCACACTCAACATAAAAATTAAATCGAATTATACCAAATGATCAAGTAAAAATAAACAAACAATTTAGAAAGTTTAGTTAAAAAAAATTACCTGAAACCCACATTCTTGTATCAGTTCCTATTCAGAATCCGCCATGGATTCCACCATCCAAAACAGAAGACAAATCACTGTGTTGACTCCAAACAAAATAAAAAATAAAAGTTCAGTTAAAAGCAAACAACATTGAAGAAGCTTAGAGAGTCGTTTTCGATCTATTTACTCTTTCTTGTTTCTCTCTTTTAGACATATCCAACAAAGTGAAGAAAGAAAATTAAACTGACCTTTTATTTTTTAGAGAGAGAGAGCAAAATAAAGTGAGGTTTTATTTTTTAGAGAGAGAAAGATAAATATCAAATCAAGATTTTTTATTTCTGTATATTACGATGTAAGAGGTTAAAGGTAGTGCACTGACAGATCCAAACAAATCCAGTTTACTACCGATATAAAAGTAAATAAATCACACTAGATCCAAACAAAATTAAAATAATAAATTCTAACAAATCCAGTTTCAATAATGTATCTATCTTAAATTTTAATGTATATTAAAACCTTATTATGATTGATGACAATTTTAAATAAATCATTCAAACTAACTTATATAAATTAGATTTAGTATTGCCCTCTCACTTGCTAGTTGTACAATGATATTATATAAAAAGACACAAATTTAAATTCGCAATACTATTTTTAAAATATTAAATTTTAAATACAAGATTATTTGACCAAAAAATTATTAAATTCAATATTATAAAAAATGATTTACTACATTATTTAATAATATGTATTGAATGAATTTAAGAAACATTATAAGTTTCTTTAAATATAACCTTTTATAGAAAATTGTGTAATTAATATATTGAAAATTAAAAAATATTTAACTTTTAAAAACTATTTTTTATTAATTCTTAATTTATAAGTATTCAACAATTTATTTAAAATAACATATTATAAATTTTACAAAATAAAGGAGGATTTTTGTTTAAGGATTTGGAGAGGAAAGAAGGAGGATTTTTGAAAAAAAAAGGAAAAAGTACTAAAAAAGAATAAAAAGATTTAGGAGATAAATCAAACAAATTTTTTAATAATTTAAGAAACTAAAAAATTGTATTGGACAAGATATTTGAAGAGTTTTGTATGGTTTAAATATATTATTTAAATATAATTTATATTATTATATCATTCTAAAAATTAAAAATATATTATAATAATTTTTTTTGTTATTTTTTAAAAATCATTCTTTTTCAAAAATATTTTAAAATATTTATATTTTCTAATAATTTCATTTCAAAATCCTTTCTTCCTCTTCTTCTCCCAAACATAATCTTAACAAATAAGTCAATATACGCAATAAAATTAATATTAATATTCTAATATAATGGTAATATTTTTTTTTATCATTAATATCTGTATTAATAAACCACTAATTTGATTTGGAGATCAATTTTAAAATCAACTAATTTTAACCTCCTTCCAATCTAACTGTAAAAAATTGAACTGTAATTCTCTTTACAAATTAAACGTCGATCATCATAAATCAGAACCGACTAACTATGATTATAATGAAAAAATATTTTAATCATGCATTATTATTCTTTTGTTAAAATAATTATTATCGTACTAACATTTATTACCATTCTCCTAAAAACAAACATTTTTATCATTGTTTTAATAATAACTTAATTGATAACATAGTGCTTTTTTTATTATACAATTTGAACAAATGATTAATCATTACTAGTATTTTAAAATTTGGAGAAATATTTAAAAGTGTAAAATGTGGAGATATGCGTATTACTAAAGATGTTATAGAATCAAACAAATGAACTAAATATGCTAACTATTTTGGTACGTATAAATAAGGAAAACTAAAAAAATGGAATTGACAGCTATAACAAAAAGAAATGACAAAGTATTAAAACATCATGATCATATATGCTGAAAATTAAATCTAAATTACTTAGTATAATTTATAGGAGAAATGTTATTTTTAAGCTGATTATAACACCTACATCATATAATATTGTAGTTTTATTTTTTTTAAATGTTTAGTATTTTTTTATTTTCACAAACAAGCAAATGAGATTATCATGAAGGGTGAGTGTGATAGCTCAGCTGACACTTGCTAGTTGGTCTAGGGTTCAGATTCTGACAGCAACATTTATTTGTAAACAAGTTGTTGAAACTTATAAATCAACAATTTTTAAAAAAATTAGATCATCATGTATTGCATGCGGTGTAAACTTTGGTGTTAGATGATTTTTGGGGTAAACAATCCTATAAATAATTTATAGTATTATTATATTATATTGTAAACTATCCATCGGTATGCGATTCGAAGAATGTTGGAAACTTAACGTAAATTGTAAGAGTCGTCCTATTTTGATGAGAGTTAATTCTAGTAGAATTAAACTATTAATATTAATTAATAATGAGTCACCCATCAAAATCTAATTTTGACTAAGTAGCTCTCTCCCACTATTTTCCTTCCACTCTCCCACTCTTTTCTCTCCACTTAGTTGAATCATTTACCTATTAACATGATTTTAAGTTTATTGAAAACGTACACCAGATTTCTAAACTTTTGGAATCTCTCTTCTCTTCATCTTAAAACAAATTTTTTCTTCTTTACTTTTCTAGTGGTCTTGTTCGCCATCAACGACTGAAATTGTTTCAGATACTACTAGTGGTTTAAACACCATATAAAGGTGTATTTCTTTGAATATTCATCACAGTGCAAGTGATAATAGAACTCTTTTGTGAATAAGATGTTTTATCTTGGTGGCGTCGTGGTTATTAAGAGTTGCTTTGCATAGTTTTGGCAATGTTGCGAAATATCTTAAAGAAAGCGTATTGTTCTGTGACTCAGTCAATAACTTCCTCCGTGACAACCTTTTCAAAATTCAAAAAACAACAATTTTAAGACGTTTGTATTAACTGCCATGTGTCTCACAAATCATTTTTGTTTGAGGGTTCTCACTTCAAACGTTGGCAAACTAAGATGAAATTCTTCTTAACTTTAAAGAAGGTTATCCACGTTCTAACTGAGGATATCTCAGTTGCTCCTTCTGGATCAATTGAACTAACTAATAGTAAGACATCGGTGGAATTAGACGGGACCGCAAAAACGTCTAATTTAGACTTTGCTGCAAAAAACTAAAAATGCGGCAGATAAATTACAATCCAGGAAAAAAATCTCCCTATAACGAGAGAATGACTATCTCTGCAAAAATCACATTTTGAACCATCTTGCTAATGATTTGTACGATTACTACAGTAATTACAAGATTGCTAAATAGGTATGAGAAGCTCTGCAAGAGAAATACCATACTGAAGAACTAGGTGCAAAGAAATATGTTGTCAGCCGCTACTTGAACTATAAGATGGTGGATGAAAAATTTGTGGAAGCTCAAAGCCAGGAAATTCAAAAGATCACTCATAAAATCATTACAAAAGGTATGTCTCTCAATGAATAATTTCAAATTGCTATTATCATTGATAAACTGCCCCCTGGTTGGAAAGATTTCAAAAACGTGCTTTGACATAAAACAAAAGAGTTTTCAATCAGTTAAAACACACATAAAACACTTACGGTCTGGCTTTTGGAAAAACATGTACAACAACCATATATGAAGATAATATTACATGCATCGCGCAATTGAAAGATGGTTACATTAAAAGAGACCGAACAAAACATATTTTGAAACATTTTAATTAATTTAAAACTACTAATTCTCAATCATCAACTATAATTATTAATCATCAATCATGAAGCCTAACCTATAAACTATCAACGTACTTAATTTAATTTGCCTATTAAAAAAGGGTTAAACACCTTTTTGCCCCCTGCCATTTGGGGCGAATACCAAAAACAACCCTGTAATAAAAAAAACACAGATTCCATCTCTGTAATATGAAGATTCCCACATTTTAAACCTTTATTGAATTTGGTGACTTAAGTTGTTGAGTTGTCATTGCCATGTAAGCGTTATTTGTATACCCCATTGCAATGTAAGCATTATTTTAAACATTTTAAACCTTTATTCCATTTTTTTTGTTGAATCCAATTAACATATTTTATTATATAAAACAAAATAATTTAAATTGAAACACATGTGCTTCGTTGAAATCAATTGTCAATTGTCATCTAGGGTTTCTGCGCAGCTAACAACAACGACATCAACCTATTCACGGGCTTCAATCAATGGCCGGAAGCGCAAGTTCTGAGATCAATAGCAGTGGACGGAAAGCTCCAACCTGTGGGCACCAGCTTCCTATGCGAATTTTTGTGTCGAAATCGAAGTCAAACCCAGGAAGAAGATATTGGAAGTGTAAAAATTGGGGGTTTGTTCGCTTGTCTACACATCCTTAGTTCTTAATGGTATTTAATTTTGATAGTTTACCAGATTTCGTTTTTTATAATTTGACAATGGGGGTTTGTTTGCTTTTGCAGAAGGAAGATGATTGTAATGGATTTCATTGGGACGATGAACTTGACAGTGGAATACTTGAGGGTCCTCGGTATGATGGATGTTCACTTGAAACTGAAAAGATGTTAGAGGTTATGAGGAAGTTGGGTGCAGAGTTTGGGAAGAATGCCTTAAACGAGTTTGGCATGTCAATGAACAAAAAGAAGATTGAGAAACTGAAACTGAAGTCAGCAAAAGATCAGAAGATTATTAATGCCCTGACATACACTCTTATTGTATCTTGGTTGTTTTTTGCAATTTTGTTTAGTTATAAGTATTGAAATGCTATGAATTGTATCAAATAGTTGTAAACTTTAGTTGTACTCCCCTGTATCATCATATTGAAATGAATGAATGAAATTGGAACCATGTTGTTTATGGTATGTAAATTTTGTGCTAAACTTCTATAGATGTTATTGGTATGTATGTGGTCAGTAATTTGGTATTAAAGTTGCAAACAATTGGTAAGAAACTGATGTGTAAATTTGGTGTTAAACTTGCAATTTGGTTCCCCATGTCCTTCCCTTAGAAATCCCAACTGAGTATTTGCATCTAAGTTCTGCCATTAGATCTGAAACTTTGACCTTCCCACTATGCTGCCTCTTTTCTACAACAACCTTAGAAACCCACTTAGAATTTGCTGACTTGTTATTCAAAACCCTAGCACATGTATGGGTCCCCACCCAAGTCTTTAATTGAAAAGTGTGTTTGTCACCAACTTTACTATAAAGGGCTAAAAAACCACAATTACCCCTACATGCTACCCTTACCCTATTACTTTCACTTTTCACACACTTAATCTCTCTACCATTTAAAACAGACCATTCTCTTATGGCATCCTTAAATTCATCATGAGAATTAAACTCCATACCTAGCTTGAATTCATAGTCTTTGTTGAGTAAATCTCCTCTAAACTTCTCATATTTAGGCATCTTTTCATTGTCACTAACATCTGGATCAGAACTGCCAAGGTCTTCACTTTCATAATCTCCATCTTCCTCCACCACCTTTGATGAACTAGGTTTGCCTTTCATGACCCTTGCAGGAACACGCAACTTCATTTTTTTAGGAGACTCTAAAATTGGTTGATCCTTCCTAGCTCTTAACTTGTACCTTAGCTTCTTACCACCAACTTCAACCCTATTACCTTCATTGGGTCTCTCAACCTCCACAACCACAAATCCTTCATTGTCATCATTCACCCTTTCTTCCTCGCTGTCCTCAAATTCTATTCCTACTGATTCTTCATCTTCACTCGTTTCACCAACATCAACTGCAACTATATTTGGAATCTCAACCCTCTTTGTGTTGTCACCAACAAAATGCTCAAGCCAAATATGTCCCTCAACATTGTTCATAATAGCATTATTTGCAATTGTTGTAACATGAACATCATCAGTGACGTGAAAGAAGTTTTCATCAGTACCTTCTATTTTCCTCCACATTCGGATTCCACTATAGTCGAAACCACATTCAAGAACTAAACTCACACTACAACATTTAGGCTCTCTGGCAACAATTAGAAAACGTTGCCAGACCCTTAAAAAACGTTGCCTAAAGGAATAGGGGACGTTTCCTAGGCGTCTCCTGTGCGAGCGTTGCCTATTCTCTAAGGCGACGTTTTCTCTCGTTCTTTGGGCACGCTTTTTAAAAACGTTGCCTAAACTAAAGGAATAGGGGACGATTATTAGTGGCCTCTAAGGCGACGCTTTTTCATGTTCTTTAGGCACGCTTTTTAATAACGTCGCCTAAACCAAAAGAATAGGGGACGATTATTTGTGGCCTATTAAGCAACGCTTTTTAAGTGTTGCTAGAAGCGGTTGCAATTATTAATTGTTCCCTTAAATCTGGACAAGGAGGAACATTTTTAAAGTGTTGCCATAGCTTATAGGTTGCTTTTACATCATCCATATAAAATATACAATTTTTTGATTATTTTCTAATTAATATAATCGATGATGACTGGCTTCAAAAAAATGTGGATAATAACTTAAACAAGATCAAATTTAACCATACATCAACAAAAGATAAATTATAATAAACTCTAATTCAAACATTAATTCAAGATAGTAGCAAATACATAAATCCATTCAGTGTATCCTTTTACAAATCCTTTGCTACATAAATGGTCATACACTACATCTCTTACTTCCCAACTATCATTGCAACACACAGCACAAGGACACAAAATCTCTTCTTCTTCAACCTTTCCTTTGGTGAATGCAATATCCAAAAAGTAATTGACACCATCCTTGTAACCTTGACTATGTGGAGGCAACTCCACCCAATCCTTCTTTATCATGCTTGGTTTACTAAAATGAAATGATTTATATATTACTATAAGCCTATTAGGATACTTCAAGAAAATATAAACCTAGCAAATGAATTTTAAAAATATTTAACTAAAGATAACATTATATACATTTTAGACATTTTTAAATTGACAATTAGAAGATAAAATAGTAGGGTACCCTTTCAATTATTAACTGAAATCCAGAATACCAAAAATCCAAATCTGCCATGGTGAGACTTGAGACACTGCGTGAATATTTTTATTCTTACTAAATAAAATTTGTTAGTGATAGATTTTTTATTCTAATTTAAAAGAAAAAGTGGTTTAAGTGATATGAATCCTACAACTTTTTCATATATGCACCGCATATTGTTGAACTAGAAAGACTGACGGGAAGAAAAAGCCAAGCATTTGGTGTTTTTGTTTCTACATATAGAAAGGAATATTCAAACACATTCTAGTATTATATTTGTCTACCATTCTTTTATTCCTTGAAAAGCTATGCACATGTCATTTTTTAAAAATAGAAAATATAATATTCATTCATTTTCTAATACACTTGCATTGTTAATTTCTCATGCAGTCAATACACATGCATTCCTTGGAAAGATCTTGCTTTATTTTTCTTTATGCTTCAAATGTTGCTTGTATATAGGAAAGAGAAAAAACACATTTTAAAGAAAAAAAAGAAAGAGAAAATATACATACAAGTTGTCAAAATTTTTCTATCACATAGCCATGTGCTCTTAATTTGGTTTAAAATTAGTGAGATTAATCATCTCTCTTTTGTTAATAATTCTAACTGTTTATCCTAAAAAACTAAAAAAGTGATCATTATTTAGTGAAGGTGAAATAGAAATAAAACTCTTCTTTAATATTTTTTATAAAAAAACTCTTCTATTATTGCAGGAAAGAAAAATGTTAACAACTTATGAGTATAAATGTTTATATGAGAACATGGTGGTGTTCAATTATCTCCTCTGTTTATAAAGTTCATGGAAACTCTCCACAGTAAATACTTTTTCTAGCCTTTCATAGAAACAAAAATTGTCTTAGTTTAAAATAAATTAGTATTATTATTTTATTAAAAAAATTATAAAAGAATATATCTAAGATAAAACTACTAATGTATATTAGTGTATCCTTTAAATTATTAACTAAAATACAAGCTGAAACAAAATCAAAACAGAACCAAACATTTTTAATTTTTTAAGGAAGCTAAATCAAAATATAATATCTTAAGCATGTATGAAACATATAAGCAAAGAAGTTTAAAAACTTACCTGAACACACCAAAGAAGTAAGAACGCAGCAACACCGAATACTATCGAAAACGAGGCTGCAACCATTTGTTCAAAGAAGTTTATAAACATAGGTTACGTGACTTGTGAAAAACGGTGCTGCTAGTCGATAGTATTTTGCTCAAAAACATTAATAGACAAATAAATTACATTAACCATTTAGAATAGAAGCAAAGGGTGATGCCATGAGAAATAATAATTTAAGATGTAAAGTTATTCATTCCGTATGATCATATATATGCATAATATAGATGACTGCGCTAGAAAGGTAAGAAATAGGCATTACACCAATCATATATACACTTATATGTGTGTTTTATAGTTGATAGAACATTTGTTTGAGACAATCAAAGTTTGAAGTATAATCCCATGATTAATTTCAATAAACATAATATATGGGGAATTATACTTAACGTGGTACCTCATAAGTGAAATTAACCAGACAAACGAGAACCCAAACACATAAATTAACTAGAATATAAGAAACATTCAGAATATGAAAAAAAATTAACCTTTCGAATCGATTAATTTTTCTTTGAATTTCACAGTTGTGAGTGGGGAATCACGGTCCGCTTCTACTCATCATATAGCATCAACGGTTGAGCCAAAACCTAATCCACAAAAGGGTTAACAAACAGTTAAAAAGAAGAGAAGAAGAATGACAGAATGAGATTGGGATTGAGGAAGATGGGTACCAAGAAGCTATAGGGTTTGAGCAGTCCGTGAGATTGGGGTTTAAGGTGGCTATATTTGGGGTTTGAGGAAAGATTGGGATTCTGGTTCGATTTGGGATTGATTTTATGAGCGATTTGAAGAATTACAGAATAATTGAGATTTTGGTTTGATTTGGGATTCTGGTTCGATTTTGATTTGAAGAATTATGGGAAGATTTAGATTTGATGAGTGATTTCGAAGCTAGAATTACGGAACCGGTGAGGGAGACGTTCGCGGAGAAGAAAGCGGTTGCTGGAGAGGCAGAGGTACTTGCATACTAGGGTTGGGAAAGCTTCAACGTACAACTGTGAACACCAAAAGACATTGTTACTTGATTTTTCCAAAAGATATTTTTGTACGCATAACAATTTTTTATTATTTTTTTTCATTTTGCTTATTAAATTTAATAATTTAACAATTTTTTTCATTTTTTATTAGTATTTTTTCCAAACTTATTAGTATTTAATAAATTTTTTCTTATAATTTTTTGGAGGGAGATATTTGTTTTTTAATGTATAAATTTGGGGGGAAGATTGCCACAAAAAATTTGAGGTTGCTAAAATTTTATGCTAATCAAAGAAATGTAGCCTTTTATTAGAACTAATAAAACAATCGAAAATTGTCCCCAAAAATATTTAATGGGACAATTATCAAACATTGCTAAATAAATACTATAATGACGATAAAAAATCGTCCCCAAAGATAATTAAGGGTACAATTAATAGTTGTTGCCAAAAAAATAATAGAGTTACGTTTAAAAAATGTCCCCAAAAGTAATTTAGGCAACAATTATCAAGGGTTGCAAATATTTTTTTTGCAACAACCATAAATTGTTCCCTATATGAATTTGAGGGCAACAATTTTTACATGTTACCTAAAAAAGTGTTGCCAGAGACAACAAATGTTGTAGTGTCATAGCTTCGTAGTATGACCAGGTATCTGAATCTAGCTCTCTAACAATAGTTTAAGTTCCTCCTCTATAAAAAACGAATCGACCACGCACAAACTCACCATCATGGTGGAAGCTTACATTGAACAGTGTCATCCCTGAAATTGGAACAATACATTTTAAGATTCATTATAGACGAAGTTAACCTAAGTGAAACTAGAGAACAACGTACCTGAAGCTTCGGCAATGGCGGATTCGTTGGTGCAGAAGAGGCGACGAAGAAGAGCGTTCAGCAACGAAGAAGAAGTTTGAGTTTTCTAAATTAGGTTTTTAAAGGGGGTGAATGAGTCTAACTTGCATGCCATTTGATTTTAACTAGATAAAGAATTAAAAAAAATATGTTAATTGGATTCAATAAAAAAATGGAATAAAGGTTTAAAATAATGCTTACATGGCAATGAGGTACACAAATAATTGTTAAGAAGTGTGGTTAGGCCTAACTCAACCCTACAAAACCGACTTGTAGGGTGAGGATTGTCCCCACTTATAAGGATATGTTCAGGCCATATATTGTCCGATGTGGGACTCTTAACACACCCCCTCACGCCCAGGACTAGACAACTGGAGCGTGAAAATAAATGGCGGGTGGCCCGATAGCAGAAACCATAGAAGGTGGCCCACCGGATCTTAAACGAGACTCTTGATACCATGTTAAGAAGTGTGGTTAGGCCTAACTCAACCCTACAAAACCGCCTCGTAGGGTGAGGATTGCCCCCACTTATAAGGATATGTTCAGGCCATATATTGTCCGATGTGGGACTCTTAACAATAATGCTTACATGGCAATGACAACTCAGCAACTTAAATCACCAAATTCAATAAAGATTTAAAATGTAGGAATCTTCATATTACATAGATGGAATTTGTATTTTTTTTATTACAGGGTTGTTTTTGAGATTCGTCCCAAATGAGAGCAAAAAGGTGTTTAACCCTTAAAAAACATACTTAATTTTTTTTTTTAGAAAAAAAAACGTACTTAATTTAATTTGGCTGATCTAATAATATGGTTTGCGACGTTACATTTTAAAAATAGTAAAACATGTAATAATTCACTTTACTAAATAGATAAGATATTACATCAAATTCCATTAATCAGACATTAATTATACCATCCACA